>NC_091170.1:33512098-33537098 GCF_040958095.1 Procambarus clarkii
ATTTAGATTGCTGAAAATCATTAGATGGTCTCAAGTTTCATGGTCACTTATCCAGACAAAGCAACAATGATTGTAATTGATAATGCAAATAGTGTGTTAATTGCAGGTCTTCATACTGTCCTCCTTACACTGAAAACCATTCAATAACTAATGAGAATTTCATTATATTTGCACTCACAAATGTATTGATAGCTATTAATATTTACAATTTCCCTAGATAAAAGTGTAACGTACGATTGTTACGTTATTTGGTAGATTTAGATCCACAGAGTTTAGTGGTTTTTCATATTTATTTAGTCTTGGTTACAGCAGTCTGTTGGCATTGTCATAGACATTGAGACAAAGCTTGAAGCAAAGCTGAGTGAGGCCGTAGTCAAGGAGTTCGATGTGGCTGGAGTCTGGCTCTGCTGTGTCGAAGCTGAATTGTCTTGGGGTCGGTTGGAACTGGACACGTCGATTGCTACATTCTTGAGGTTGAAGGTGTGTGGTAACTCTCAAGCATCTGTACTGAACCACTGTTGAAATTATACTCATGATTATTCGATTGATGAAGATTAAGCCACCCAAAAGATGGCACGGTCATGAATAGCTCATAAGTAGTGTATTTTTTGGAGTGAATGTATACAGTGTGCTGAGGTACTGAAATCGTCAGTCCTTAATATGTGGTTGCTATCGGAGGATACAGCTTGATAGTATTTATAAGGATATCCAACTGCTAGACCTTTTTTTTTTTTTTTTTTTTTTTTTTTTTTTTTTTTTTTTTTTTTTTTACCAGAAGAGTGGTAGTGTTGCTGGATTTGGGACTTCGAGATGGTTACTACATGATTTAGGGAGCCTTAAAGTTCTTCTAATGTAATTGGTTGCTTCACATCTGTGATTGTTTGGCACAAGATGCATTCCCAATCTCTGGGTTCACTAATTTTCCAGTTGCATCAGTAACCTAGATGTAGTCCATATAACCGAACTGCTATTTCCCTGTGGATTACATTTAAGATATTAAGCTTGTCTAACTTGGTGGCCTGAAGATACCATATTGCAGAGGGCAAACCTTCTGATACTCTGTTGTAGATCGACTTTGTTGAGGTGTGCTAGTGTTTTGGTGGTGTTTTTTATGTACTCTAGGCTGGGTTGGATTGTTTTGTGGATCACTGGATGACGAGTTGCCAATTTAGCAATTTCATCGGCTTTTTCATGATTATTCGCTTGTCGATTGCTTATATAATAGGATGAAAGTAATGTTACCTGTAATTAGGGAAGAGGTATTAGGGGTTTAAGTAGACTTAACAAACTTACCTCATTAAGCTAATAAGAGTTTAGAGTGAGTATATTATTGACATAATATATTCGCTACAAAAGAAATAAAGGAGTGGTGTTCATAAAATCCAACACAAAAAGATTCACTTTGGTTACTAATCCACATAGGAATAACAAATAATGAGTTTATAGAAGGCAGAGCCCAGCAAATAGCACCTAACTACCATATATCGACTTAGTTAAAATAATGTCTCCGTGGTGTAGTGGTAAGACACTCGCCTGGCGTTCCGCGAGCGCTATGCCATGGGTTCGTATCCTGGCCGGGGAGGATTTACTGGGCGCAATTCCTTAACTGTAGCCTCTGTTTAACGCAACAGTAAAATGTGTACTTGGATGAAAAAAACGATTCTTCGCGGCAGGGGATCGTATTCCAGGGACCATAGGATTAAGGACTTGCCCGAAACGCTACGCGTACTAGTGGCTGTACAAGAATGTAACAACTCTTGTATATATCTCAAAAAAAAATGGATATATAAATAGGATAACCCTGTAGCCTGTTGGGCAGTACAGCATTAGATTGGCAATACATTTGCACTACTACAGTCTTTTACTAAAAAAAAAAATGCATAATAAGGTAACTGCATTAGGTCTATTGTCCTATGCGCCTGACAGCTGAGTGGACAGCGCTCGGAATTCGTAGTCCTGAGGTTCTGGGTTCGATCCCCGGTGGAGGCGGAAACAAATGAGCAGAGTTTCTATCACCCTGATGCTCCTGTTCACCTAGCAGTAAATAGGTACCTGGGAGTTTGACAGCTGGTACGGGCTGCTTCCTGGGTGTAACAAAAAGGAGGCCTGGTCGATGACTGCGCCTCGGGGACGCTAAGCCTACTTCCGATAGGCATCGTATTTTAATAGAAAACGTCAAGGAATCAACACAGACATAAGAATAAAGGTAACTGAAGAAGGCCTATTGGCCCATGCGAGGCAGCTCCTATTTATAACCACCCAATCCCAGACTACGTCAAGGACTCAACACAGACCACCACGTCAATGAGTCTGCACAGATCACGAAAAGGATTTAACTTGGTGAAAATATAAAACAAAACTATAGGTGAAGTGTATTATCAATACTGTACTGCGGAATCATGCCAAGAAAACGGGAATGAAGAAAGAAGCACTCTTTGCAAATTAAATGAATAACAAAAAACAAAGATTTTGGTGTAAAATATGCTTGTCAATATAACTGGTTTCCCAAGCCTAACAGCCCCTGTGCTTAGGTTGGGTCACCTGTGCTGAACATACCTGCCATGTATGACATCACATTACCAGGTAAGTTATTCATGGGTCGGTGGGCTGAGGTATAGACGCTCCTCTGGGAATCGATAGAAACGCATTCTAAATTATCAGTAATTTCTAAGTAGTTTAAACTTGCTTGTTGTCTGAATAATACAAATAACAGAGTGCTGATACGTGTGTGTTGGGGAGGGGGGAAGGTTGGGGTTGTTCTGTGATGCGCACTGACAGTGATGATCTCACAGTAAGTCACAGTAAGTCAGTACCATAGTTGCAAGCGTTGTTGCCAACGACGCGCTGCACCTGCCCCGCCCCTGAAAAATATCAAAGGCAACAATCGGTGTTATTTTCCCCTAATGGCAAGATTGTGGCTGTGCCGGGAAAGAAGAGGGGTGTTATCCTTGATGAAGGGTCCATAAGTGGGAAATAAAATCTGTCAAGATAACGAGGATCATTGGCCGGTGCCTGGCATGGAGCCGCGAATGGCATCGTTAACAACACAGATACCTTTCACCAAGGCAAACATTGGTCTTTCCTATCTGTGGTTCATGAGGATCAGGCGACTGGCAGAGAGGAATTATCACACACAACGTTCCTTTGGACAAAAGAATTTACGGGCTTGGACAGAGGCCAATGGGGTGGTGGAGGGGGGAGGTTCTCCCTATTGATTTTTGATCACCACTCTCAAACTTTTCTTCCCAAAAATGTTGGACACAGGCAAAGATATTATAGTAGATGCGCGACCACCTGTCCCAGTGGTGGGGTAGATGACCCCACCACCTGCCCCAGTGGTGGGTAGATGACCCCACCACCAGTCCCAGTGGTGGGGTAGATGACTCCACATCCCACCACTTGCTCCAATGGTGAGGTAGATGACCCCCACATCCTACCACCTGTCCCAGTGGTGGGGTAGATGACTCCACCACCTGCTCCAGTGGTGGGGTAGATGACTCCACCACCTGCTCCAGTGGTGGGGTAGATGACCCCAACATCCCACCACCTGTCCCAGTGGTGGGGTAGATGACCTCACACTCCACCACCTGGGAATTTCGTATGTCTTGCAATTCGTAATTACCTATTATTCTTTTGGGCTGACACCTGACCGTCTTGGACTGACACTTGTTATGAACCCCAGGTAGCCTAGTGATGCGGATCTCATGAGAGTTATTCTACCCACCTGACCGGAGGTAGGAGTCAGGAGACGGAAGTAAATTAAACAAACATTAGTAAATTATGACTGAATAGAGACAAGCAGAGGACGAGCATCTTATAGAAGCTAGTTGAGCTAAGATGTCAACATTTTGATCCGTGTTGTGATCGTAAAGCGTCACTCAAGTTGCAAAGATCGTCAAGGATAGACGTACGTCGGTGCCCTCCTGGTAAGAAAGATTATAGTTCTCAGTAAAGTGTTAGAGTAAAGGATACGTGTACAACGTGTGAGGAAGCTGAAAATGATGGCGTACGTTGTTTCTCTATTATCGTGGACGATATCAGGGCCGGGCGGCCTGAAGCCCACATGGTGGTCGTGTCCTGCGTGGAGCCTACTGTGAGATATCCTTTGAGTGGAGGAAAGTGAGCAGGTGTTTCTGTGTGAAACCTGCCAGGCTGCTTCATGCCCTCAAGTCGGGACTGTGAGAAGCATTTAGAGACAGTCCAAGGGGGGGACGACCAAGAGTAGCGCCAGTGGGCGTGTCGTCGCATCATCATTTTCTGCGGTAAGTGCTCTGTATAGTATGATAGATTGCTTGTAAGTGCTTGATGGTGTGCCCAGCGATCATTGAGAACGTTAGTGGATATAGCTTAGAGATTTTATGAAGATAGTGAACAGATATAATGAGTTATATCTGTGATGGGACAGATATATGGGACATTTTGGAGGCTAGACCGACACTTGTCCACTTGCATGAGGTCCGTGAGCGACTGGGGTGGGAGGAGCTCTGATGCCCGGCCCAGGAAGTTCAGTGTGGACTCGTCCGGGAATGGGGGAGTACCCACCACGGCAGGTCCGACGTGCGGAAGGGCACGTCGGGTGATGAAGTTTATGTATAAATATGTTAGTTATATTTTATCAGAGCATGCTCTTATGACATAGTAATGGAATTACAAGTTCGTGTGGGAAGAATTCCGTGAAGGAGCTTCGTGTCTGGTGAAGATTATGTGGAGTGCAACAGAACATCAAGTATAAAATGGAACAGACGTCAACTATAGAGTGGAACTACTCCAGTGGTAGAGTGGAACTTCGAGTGTAGTGTAGCTACACTCCAAGTTTTTTTAGGTGAAGTCACATAGAGTAACTTCACAGGCATTAAGTAGGACTTCAAGGAGCAGCATATATTGAAGAGACTGCAGGAGTACCAACTTGGTTTGAGGACCCAGAGACAGATGGTCTTATTGGTGGGCCTCAGGGCGTAGATCAGTGAAGTATATGGACATCGTGATATGTAAGAGAGTGCTTGAGTGCACAGGGCATGAGTGACGCAATGTAAGGTAAGAAAGTTAGTATTTTAGTGTTGGGGAAATTTTACATGCAAGTTACCTAGCCATAAGCATCGAGGAGGCAAAAAGGTTGTGGCCGAGAATTGAGCAGCACCGAGGATTTCAAGGAAACTAGAGAGACAGAGACACACACACACACGACTGCAAATTGGTTGACAGAAGACAGTAACATCATTAAAGGGAATTAGGAGATCATCCCTTAATAAGGAGAGTGTGGGGGGGGGGGGGGGAGTCACGGCAGCTCGATAGGGGTGTGTATTCATGACTAATAGGCCAGATAGGAGCCATTTCCCCAAGTAAAAGTGACGTTGAATCGCTTTCTGTTATAAGACGATTTCAGGGTGATCCTTCAATATGAACGCCAGTCTCCATTACTGGTTGACTGACGACAGGAACAGTGAGTAGTAGTTGCCGTAGTTAATCATATATTATCAGGAAAGTGGTAGAGAGAGGGGGGGGGGGTGGTCTCTGTTCGTTAGAAGATAAGTAAAGTAAAGTTAAGTACAGTTATAAAAAACCCTACCTCTGATACACCTTACTGTCTAGGGCAAACACCTGACCATCTGGGGCCAACACCTGACTATCTGGGGCCAACACCTGACCATCTGGGGCCAACACCTGACCATCTGGGGCCAACACCTGACCATCTGGGGCCAACACCTGACCATCTGGGGCCAACACCTGACCATCTGGGGCCAACACCTGACCATCTGGGGCCAACACCTGACCATCTGGGGCCAACACCTAACCATCTGGGGCCAACACCTGACCATCTGGGGCCAACACCTGGGACCGGTGTCAGACAACTGTTCCCAGTATTTTTTTACTGTCGAGTTTTATGGCCGATAACTTTTATAATTCGGTCGTTTCAAATTGAAATGACCGACACTGACGTCACACACCTGGCACTCCTCGTGGTCACACACCTGGCACTCCTCGCGGTCACACACCTGGCACTCCTCGTGGTCACACACCTGGCACTCCTCGTGGTAACACACCTGGCACTCCTCGCCGTCACACACCTGGCACTCCTCGCGGTCACACACCTGGCACTCCTCGCGGTCACACACCTGGCACTCCTCGCGGTCACACACCTGGCACTCCTCGCGGTCACACACCTGGCACTCCTCGCGGTCACACACCTGGCACTCCGGCACTGCAAAAGACTATCGACGCGTTCGTCTGATTGGCACCAACACCTCAAGGTTAATGAAATTAGTTGCTCGCACGCACATGCTATGGTGACCCGGCTCGCTCGCCGATCTGATTGGCTATAAGGTCATTGTTATAAGGACTGACCCAGAATGACCTGCAGCACTTACGTGAGCACTTATGAGATCATAGTTTGACTCTACTAGTTTATGAGGTTGAAGTCACTACGAGGTGGTGTTGAGGAGTGATCACCAGCCTGGGTAGAGTGACTACAGACTGTGTCACCAGCCTGGGTAGAGTGACTACAGACTGTGTCACCAGCCTGGGTAGAGTGACTACAGACTGTGTCACCAGCCTGGGTAGAGTGACTACAGACTGTGTCACCAGCCTGGGTAGAGTGACTACAGACTGTGTCACCAGCCTGGGTAGAGTGACTACAGACTGTGTCACCAGCCTGGGTAGAGTGACTACAGACTGTGTCACCGTGACGGAGGTGACGGGGACTGACCGCGCGAGTCGACACGTCATGGCTCGGTGAACCCTGGTGACCTCAGCTCGTCAAGTGACCTCAATATAAACATGACCGCTGGTGGAGTTGACCTCGCATGACCTGGCGCGGCCCCTGGCGGGTTTGTTGACAATTTTATGTTTCCAATATTTGGTTCCGGTATTGGAATATTTTTGTAATAAATTTTATTCCTTTAAAGAATGTGGATTTAAATCGCCACTGTCTGTAATCCAGATATTAACTGCTGTATTTGAATACTTTTTTCCGTTTTATCCCGGGCTCGATCTCCGGGTGGGACAGAAACGGTTAGGCATGCTTTCTGTCACCTGATGCCTCTGCTCACTATCAGTAAGCAGTAGCTGGGAGTTAGGCAACTGCTGTAGGCTACATCTTGGGTTAGTAGTTATCCTGGGGAGGGAGGGAGTGAAGGGAGAATTATCAGGAGAATGCGCCAAGCCTTTACGACTATATAGCACATGGAAGGGGTCAGGATAAGGATTTGGGTTGGGACGAGGAGAAAGGAATGGTGACCAACCACTTGGACAGTCGGGGATTGAACGCAGACCTGCATGACGCTCTACCGTCGCTCTACCGTCCAGCCCCAGTGGTTGGGTTGGGGGGGGGGACCTCCATAACTCTAAGTACAACTGGCTTCCGGTTTCCCACAACAGTACACATCTTGAAGATGACTGATGACGTCACGTCAGCCCAGAAGGCATCACCGTCAAGTTCAGTACACACTGACCAGTAATGACACAATCACCTGTCTCACATCTGTTTTCCTTTAAGTCCGTAAAGGAACTTAACCCAACTACTACTGTATCTAGGTTCACCAATCTACTACTGTATCTAGGTTCACCAATCTACTACTGTATCTAGGTTCACCAATCTACTACTGTATCTAGGTTCCCCAATCTACTACTGTATCTAGGTTCACCAATCTACTACTGTATCTAGGTTCACCAATCTACTACTGTATCTAGGTTCACCAATCTACTACTGTATCTAGGTTCCCCAATCTACTACTGTATCTAGGTTCCCCAATCTACTACTGTATCTAGGTTCCCCAATCTACTACTGTATCTAGGTTCCCCAATCTACTACTGTATCTAGGTTCCCCAATCTACTACTGTATCTAGGTTCCCCAATCTACTACTGTATCTAGGTTCACCAATCTACTCAATGTTATATATCTGTGGTTGACAAAACTGTGTAAACCGGACCCGGCGTGAAACCAATATTTGTCAACATTTGAGTGACAAGTTGTAGGGTCGTGTTGGTCCAGCCGGCGGTGTTAGACCAGAGAGGCTGAGCGAGACGCACAGCTAATAATGAATGTTAAAACCACGGAGGGCTACAAAAACTTGTAACTTTTTGTAACTAACAGAATACGAGACATTATGTTAATTTCGCGAGGTGCTACCAATTTCTAGTACGACAGTTTCTGGCCTTTTTCGTATACGTCAAAATGCGCCGTGCTACGAGGAGGACGGTAGAACAGTTAATGATAAGGACGGCCTCATTAAATGACGAGAAAGTAGGACGAAAGTAAAACACAAATGAGTCGAAGAAATGTAAGGTAATTCATTGAAAAGTCGTGGACGCCACCTCATTCCACAGCTTTAAGGTCAGATTCGACAAAGAATTTGTGCGTTAGAATAGATAAATTGTAACACAACAAGTGCAACAAGGGTAGTAGGCGGGGTATGAAGAGCTAAGCCTCACTCCCTCGTAGACACCAGTAGGTATGTACTGATAGGTAAACACGGAGCGAGACACGGAATAAAACAGACCCAGACACAACAAAACACAGCGAGACACAAACAGAGCAACATCAATTCAAGTTTTAAAAGACCGAAATCTTTAGGTGATTTTCATAAATTGTTGTAATAACCTCCAGACCTTCACAATAGGTACATCTCAACATGCTGAATGATGGTAAGCACTCAGAAATATATAATTTGGATAAGTTGGTTTGAAATCAATATTTTTGTATTTAGTAAAACAAGGTAGCGCAGGAGCCTGATGTCTTTTGACTGTTGGTAAACTATTCTCCTCCCCCCCCCATCCCCACACTTCGTCTGCAACTGTACTAAACTTGTTTTTCTCCACGTCTTTATTATGGCTCAACCCATTCATGTGGAAAGATGGAAAATGACGACGTTTCGGTCCGTTGTGAACATTAAAGGTCCAGGACGGACAGAAACATCGTCACATAAGGGTCCAGGACGGACAGAAACATCGTCTCATAAGGGTCCAGGACGGACAGAAACATCGTCTCATAAGGGTCCAGGACGGACAGAAACATCGTCACATAAGGGTCCAGGACGGACAGAAACATCGTCTCATAAGGGTCCAGGACGGACAGAAACATCGTCTCATAAGGGTCCAGGACGGACAGAAACATCGTCACATAAGGGTCCAGGACGGACAGAAACATCGTCTCATAAGGGTCCAAGACGGACAGAAACATGGTCTCATAAGGGTCCAGGACGGACAGAAACATGGTCTCATAAGGGTCCAGGACGGACAGAAACATCGTCATAGTTCAGTCACGTTATTGTGACACTGTCTACACTTGTGTACCTGAGAGCGCGTGGGTGTAGGGAGGTGGTGCGTGGACCCAAGGTCACTGGGCCGCCATATACCCAACATCTGCTCTTCTTCACCAGGAGAGTTGCAATATTTCATCTTGTGTGTTCATCTGTCTAGGAGATATGTCCCCGAGGTGGCTGTAGCATGCGAGCATCGTGACCTCGCGGACGGATAAAGAACCAACATCGAAGTGCAAGTTCTGCAATGTGATCAAGACACAAGATGGAATATTCCGACTGTCGTCGACGTAGAGCGGAGGCGGGAAATATTGTGAACCAGTAATCTCGGGTTCACTTCCCTACGCCCCAAGCATTCCCAGATGCTTACCAGATCTGTGAAATATGTTGCTGTACTGTAGAAGTACAGAATGAAAGCTGGATAGTAGGAGGGGGCGAGGGAATGGGGTGAGAAGACCCAATGTACATAGAGGGATTGTATTGGGTGATAGGGAGCAATATAAAGGGAAGGTATTGGAAAATAGAGGAATATGGAGGGAGAGGAAAAGGGCGAGAGGAAGGAATATAGAGGGAAGGAGTGAGATAAGTGAGGCTGGATGGATGATGGTGATGGATGTGCTGGTGGTGGCAACAATTTACGTCCGTCGGAGACGAAATTAGAGGCGGTGATGGGAATGGAACTTGAGAGAAGAAAGGTAATATGTCTTGTGGTGTTTATTTACCAGTCACGACAAAATGGCCTCCAGACACCTACTGAAATAAAACTTTATTTGAGCTTTGTCATGCCTGAGTGCAGGAGTTCGATCCCCCGGCACTCCCCTCGATGCTGGGGGTCTTATAGGGTAATTAGTGAAGGTGGAGGTTATTGGTGGAGGTGGACGTTATTGATGAAGGTGGAGGTTATTGAAGGTGAAGGTTATTGGTGAAGGTGGAGGTTATTGGTGAAGGTGGAGGTTATTGGTGGAGGTGGACGTTATTGGTGAAGGTGAAAGTTATTGAAGGTGAAGGTTATTGGTGAAGGTGGAGGTTATTGGTGAAGGTGAAGGTTATTGGTGAAGGTGAAGGTTATTCAGACTGCTGAAGGAACGTTAGTGCCTGTATGACGGGTCCTTTGAAACAATATTATGCCTTATGTCGGGTCGTTGAAGCATCGTTAACATCCATATGATCTCAGTAACCATTGTTGATGTAACAAGGAATGAAAATTAATAAGTTGACGCTACGTTGCTTAACGTTATTCCAGCATCGTTTGCGCGTGGAGATGGGCCGTTAACGCGGCTGAATTGGCTAGTTACCGTATACTGTGATTTCAGAGAGTCTGAGTGACACACAAATCATTTTGTTACAAGTTTACGTAACAAAATATATAAATATTACGTAACATATATATATATATATATATATATATATATATATATATATATATATATATATATATATATATATATATATATATATATACATATATATATATAATATAAACAAACCAATTTATTTCTTCAATACATAAAGTGTGGCGTGGTTTACAGTGGTATGGTCAATACTTTATCCCTCGACCCGTCCAGATTAGGACCATTGTTGCCACAGTGTCGGCACCCTGTGGCTGCAGAAAATACTGTTCGTTTGACGTCATGTATTAATATCATTGAGCAGAAAATAACCCACGGTGGTACAATGGTCATTGATGGGTATGGTTTCATTACTAACTTTTTTACCTCGCTATTCAATGTGAGAGTTAAACACATTCTCGTATTATAGTAGTCATAAAGCATTGTCGCTCTATTAAAATATGTTTGAATTCTAAGTGTTTATAGCCGCCTATGTTGGCGGCCAGATGAACCTGTGTGGTAAATGGCGTCCAGTATATGGTCTTCCTGGGTGACCCTTCGACCCATGGGGGGGCGACGCTCCCCTCCCCCCTGGTCTTCCTGGAATACACATTTTATTTCTAAAGTTCTGTCTCTTGGGTCTTAGTATTTTGTGATAACACGGGTCTCATTTTAGTCTCTGTTTCATTTCGTTAATATTATTGTTAATATTTCCATTTAGAAATTTAGGTCTGATCGCCCTGTAACGTGATCTTGTGACACAAATATTTCGAGATGGATTTGGGGGGAAGGTGCCAAGGAGGAAATCAAGAAGCGGGATTGTGGGGAAGAGGTTAAGAAGTGGGTGGTTGGGAAGAGGTCAACAAGCGGGGTAATGGGAAAGAGGTCATAAAGCAGACTTGTAAGAAAGAGGTCCAGAAGCAGAGTCGCGGGGAAAAGGTGAAGAAATGGGGTAGTGGGAGATGTGAAGAAGCGGGGTCGTTGGGAAGAGGTGAAGGAGCAGGGTAGCGGCGACGAGATCAGAAATAAGAAGCACTATTTATGACTTAAGAAGAGTTCCAATATTATAAAAAAAAGATTAGAGTTGGAACTGGGAACGTCGCAAGGTTGAAGAATCATCGAGAATGAACCACGAAGAAGCGCGAGGAAAGGGCTAAAGAGGGTTGTGTGGGGGTTAAAGAATAGGCTGGTGGGGAACCCCCCGAGGTTGAGGTGGTAGGAGCACTTGCACAATGGAGTGAAAAAGGGGCGGCGCGTGTTTGTGTTACCAAGTGTACTGGCGGTGCGCATGGGCACTCTCCCTCCTCCCGCCGGCACCCCCTCACTCCTCTTTACTCACGCTCTTATTCAAATTCCTTTCCCTTCTCAGGACATTTATAAACACGCTTCCTCTCGCAACTCGGCCTTTTAACGAGGTGAAACCGTCAATACGTAGGATGGTGGCATGGGTAAGGAGTGAAGTAGTAAGCGGTGTGTACGAAGTGGTGGTGTAGGGTGGGAGTTGGGAGGGAGGCCGAGATGTCTCAGTGTGGTGAGACCTCTGGTCAGGGAAGGGTGTGATCGCTCTCGCTGTTCGTCGACTACCAGGCTTTCCTTATCTTTTATCACGCTAAAAACCTTTGAAGCTGGCCTTTACACCTAATATAGGGCTGTCTCCACCTAGTTTGACCCGCCACAGCTAATATCGAGGCTCCTTAGATAACTTATCGGATACCAAAGTTGTAGATGCCAGTCTGATATAATGCAAATAAACTGCCTTGGTCGTCATTGGCAGTAATTATCCAGCAATCCTCCGGTATTCCCAGGCCAGCAATAGTGTTCTTGGTGCTAAAGTAAGCTGCTGTATCATGCCTCGCTGTACTGTGACCACCTGAAAGGCGTATGTGTAATTTGAGTAGTAATCTCGGTGATAATTCGACATGATAGAGCGGTACTGCGGCCGCTGAGAGGACCTCATGAATAGAGGAAGGTATAAATAAAGCTTTATAGCAGAGGACGTAGGAGGAGGAGGCTGAGGAAGGCTGTACCGTCACCAGCAGCCAGCCTCGCCACGAGCAGCAGCCATCCTCTACTGTGTCACACTGCATCATGTGCAAGGTAAGTCTGGTTGGTGACTTGTGTTGGTGACGTCTGTTGGGGCTGCAGGTGTTGGTGACGTCTGTTGGGGCTGCCGGTGTTGGTGACGTCTGTTGGGGCTGCTGGTGTTGGTGACGTCTGTTGGGGCTGCTGGTGTTGGTGACGTCTGTTGGGGCTGCCGGTGTTGGTGACGTCTGTTGGGGCTGCTGGTGTTGGTGACGTCTGTTGGGGCTGCCGGTGTTGGTGACGTCTGTTGGGGCTGCTGGTGTTGGTGACGTCTGTTGGGGCTGCTGGTGTTGGTGACGTCTGTTGGGGCTGCAGGTGTTGGTGACCTGTGTTGGGGCTGTAGTTGTTGGTGACCTGTGTTGGGGCTGTAGGTGTTGGTGACCTGTGTTGGGGCTGCCGGTGTTGGTGACGTCTGTTGGGGCTGCCGGTGTTGGTGACGTCTGTTGGGGCTGCCGGTGTTGGTGACGTCTGTTGGGGCTGCAGGTGTTGGTGACCTGTGTTGGGGCTGTAGGTGTTGGTGACCTGTGTTGGGGCTGCCGGTGTTGGTGACGTCTGTTGGGGCTGCCGGTGTTGGTGACGTCTGTTGGGGCTGCAAGTGTTGGTGACGTCTGTTGGGGCTGCAGGTGTTGGTGACGTCTGTTGGGGCTGCTGGTGTTGGTGACGTCTGTTGGGGCTGCCGGTGTTGGTGACGTCTGTTGGGGCTGCAGGTGTTGGTGACGTCTGTTGGGGCTGCAGGTGTTGGTGACGTCTGTTGGGGCTGCCGGTGTTGGTGGCCTGTGTTGGGGCTGTTAGTGTTGGTAACGTGTTGGAGCTTCCGGTGTTGGGGCTTCCGATATTGACGTGTTGGAGCTTTCGGTGTTGGTGCCGTGTGTTGGGGCTTCCGATGTCGATGTGTTGGAGCTTCCGGTTTTGGTGACGTGTTGAAGCTTCCAGTAATGGTGACGTGTTGAAGCTTCCAGTAATGGTGACGTGTTGAGGCTGCTGGTGATGGTGACGTGTTGAGGCTGCTGGTGATGGTGACGTGTTGAGGCTGCTGGTGATGGTGACGTGTTGAGGCTTCCAGTGATGGTGACGTGTTGGGGCTGCCGGTGATGGTGACGTGTTGGGGGCTGCTGGTGAGGTTGAGAGGTCATCCCCTGCCAGCACACACACTTCTACTTGCGGGGATTGAGCTGCGGCTCTTTGATCCCGCCTCGCAACTGTCAATCTTCTGGTGTACAGGTTCCCGAACTTCTCGAGCTCTATATTTATAGATAGAGCTAGTACATGCAATACCTAAAGCCACTATTACGCAAAGCATTTCGGGCAGGCATTCCTAATGCATTCCACACTCCACCTAATGTGTTGGTGGCGTGTGATGAGGCTCCTAGTGTTAATGAGGTATTTTGGGGCTGCTTGTGTTGCTGGCGTTTATTTGGGGTGCCATTGTTGGGGCTACCAGTGTTGGTGGCGTGTGTTGCGGCTGCCAGTGTTGGTGACGCGTGTTTACCCACCTCTGTGGTGGGTGTTGTCTGACGTTACCCTGCGGGTGCAGAGGTATTCACTCCTTAAAGGCATACATGTTAGTCAGTTGATTACACGATGCTAATATAGACTATTGTAAATCGTGAGCCATTACATATTATTTGTTTTCGTGTATTTACGTAATCGTTATGTTTATTTGGCTATATTTTGACTGCAAAAGTATTACAGTCATCAGTTGATATCTTATGCTGAAAATATTTAACCGCTTGGGGAATATCCCTAAATTAAGTGGAAATTAGTCCTCACTCACCAACTATAGCCTATGGACAGGTGTTAATTACATCTGATAACACAGATCAACTTGGCGGATCAAGTGGATAAACCTATGTGAAGAAACATGCTGTTAGATTAGGCTACTTGCTAACACCGATGCTCTTGTTGGTAGCACAGCTCAGGAGCTATAGGATAGCCTGTGCTTCTTTCAGTTAGACCTATGCTAGTTACTAATGCTTTTGTAGGTAAGACTGCTCAGGAGCTGTAGGACAGGTTATGCAAGTGTCCAAGTAAGAACAGACAGCGTCTCATTATAAACGTCAAGGTTTAACCATCATCATAACTTTATTCACATATATGTTCATTTTGTACATTTATAATTGGTTTAGTTTACACAAATTTACAGTGAAATTATTTGCCTAAGAGAAAATCATAATAATAACATAACATGATCTATACCTATAAACTGCATACTCAAGAATTAGATTTAGATTGAAAAGCTACATTCATCAATGATTTTAAAATCATTACAGTTGTCAGATTCAGAATTAGAAACTATTTCCATATCATACAAATCGTTACAATAATGGCTGAAATCAAACTTTACACTTAGGCTTAAAGTTGATAACATTTAACTTACAATTTGGAAGGTGATGTATATTGGAAAATAAAATGTAATTTACCATTAGAGCAGTGAATGATATTTCCACATTTTACATTGCAAAAGTAGGCCGACGAGAATACAATTTAAAGGACTAATATAAAATAATAATTCAATGAATTCATACAAAAAATTTCACACCCTCAATCAACAGAGTTTAGGGCTATCTCGGATCAAAATATCCTCCAACATACAGTTCATGCAACATAAATCTGACTTCAATAGGGTTACAAAATGTCTGTCAGTAAGCCATCTCTTGGTGACCAGTTCCTTTAAAAGTACAAAATATCCAGCTTTTGTTGTCCCTGCTTTTTCTACTGATTTGGTATATTGTAGCCTGTATATCAGCTGCATCGTTATATATGTCACTCATCCTTATGTTGTATTTCTTGACAAGTTTATATTTCTGGAAAAGTTGGATTGGCTTTGACAAGAGAGTGCCAGGTAGGATACGAGGACACAAGTTATAATGCAAATTTCATTCAATATCGTTTTGTCAAATTTGGAAAAAATGGTCATGAAGCGTCATAAAAAGGAGCTCCACATGTAAGGTAATTTTTATGTTTTCCAAAATCAAGTAACGCCTTTTCCATACAAATAAAAAAAAGTCTTCAATCTAAATAAAGAATTATATACGAAGATGTATATCTCGTTTCTAGGTGTATATACTCTAGTCCTGGAATATGTTCAGGACTAAATTATATTTGCTAGTGGATCAGTAAATTGTTGTGGTGGCTGTTAATATCCCTTATAAGTCCAACATCAATGAAGGACGTCTTCATAATATTCCTCCTGTTATTGTAAGTTTACTATATAACTCACTTTTAAATCCCTACTCATAACAATAATTGTAATAAAAATAATTAAAACAAATAAATGTATAACATTATAAAACCGAGAACTAGATTAAGTGATTATATTATGATCAAATACTTTCTATTTCTACTAAATTGCACTGTTAATAATAATGTACTCAAAATTACTGAAATTCAATTGAGAAAATAAATAGCCAAAATCAGCAGGTGTAAGAACGAGGTAATACGTAAAAGTCGACTTGACTTGAATCGACTTGAGAATGGTCCAGGACGGACCGAAACGTCGTCGTCGTCCCTTCAATTTCTAGTGTGTGGTCTGGTCAAAAATACGTAAAATCTGCTGGGTAATGAATCCGAACTTCTTCCAAATGTTGGTACACTAGCCACTGCTGGACTCTTGCTTGATAACGCAAGCAATTAAACAGCACCACCATTCAACTACTGAGTTTAATTGGGCATTAAGGCAGTGCTGAACTATCGTTTAGAAATGCAAATCCTCGACAAAAGCAGAAATCAACATCTTGTATAAAAATTATTGATTGGCATATGAGACCAGAATCCAAGCCTTTGATATTTGAACCTTTGATTTCATATCTTGATTTTTTTGTTGAATTTTTTGTCTGAAGATGTGTTTTTGCTAAATATTATGATTGCCTCCCACTCTCATGTTTTGGAAATGGTTGTTTCAGTTCGTTTAATGTTTGCATGTTTATTTACATATGTGGTGTGTTATATATGAGTTAGTCCTTTTATTGTTAAAAATATCTTTCAGGCCTGGTCCCCCAATCCAGCTGAATAAAATATAATATTTAACGCCCTGTTGTCTAAGGGAAAATAAAAGAGATAGTGTTATTGCATGCAGGAATAAGAATAATTCTACCAACACCACATTTTCCTCGAGTCAGTATCTGAGTAAAGCGCTTTCAACGAGGTACTCCTTTAACATGAGGGAGAGCTGGCAGGACTGCTCTTCTCCCCCCCCCCCCTCGCTGAGATAACTGGGTTATTTTCGTTTCTCCCCAACGCACACAACAAACCGTTTACTAAGCTCTCATATGGTCATACCCTCAACACTTAGTTAGTCTTTACTGTCTCTGGAGTCTTACAATTAGCCTTGACAAACTAATAAAGCATTGCAGACCACCTTGAGACGAGCATGAAAATTAAAATAATTAACTATCGATATCTTTACAGTCTCCTTCATATGATTACACTTCTAATAGGATCTACATAAACAATAACTGTAGTTTGCATGCCGTTTCATGTTAATCTTATGCAAATTACCATAAGTAAAACTTGCAGCTGATGTATGACATTCTCATATATAAATTAAACTGTATGTACAGCCTCCTAGTTAATCTGCATACAGTTTAAATGCATTTATTTACTTTAACCAACATTTGCATAGCCAAAATGCTAAAGGTGCATACGACCTTATACCTTAGAACTATCTTTAATTACTGACTTCTTAGTATGCAAATTACCACAGGCTACTTCGCTATAGTTACGGCATATAACCTAATCCTTAGCACAGTGCTACCCGAGCGCTCGGTGATTCAGTCTTTCTTCAATACTACTATTGATAGTAGGATATCGTAATACTGTATTTGGTATCGGCATACTTTTATGTAAGCTCAGTAGCCAAGTCAATTTTAATCACTTTGAGTTTATGTGTAGAAGTTTTCTCTGTAAGCTTCTCAGAATCTTGGTATTGTACAAGATGTAGCTGTTTAGCGGTCATTCTTTATGTAGGCCCTTCAAGAAACTGTCTCTTCAGTGCCGCTGACGTCGCATTAAGAAGGTGTGAACTCAAAAGCTGGAGGTGTCCGAATTGATCTTCGAGAGTAGCAGTCGACGCCCAGTCACTCGGGCCATAAGATAGTATTATACGTAGCAATAACGGCGCCTTGAGTAATATCGACAGTATATCGTCAACGGTACATAGTCACGAGCTGTTTTCTAAGGCTTTCTCTGACAGGACAATAGCGACTGTTGGTTTGAGTGTAAGGTCGCTTGAACCAGACCTTATATTCGTTTCAAGTTGTGTATAGCCAGTACAGATCTCAGCCATTCAAAGGTGTAAGGTAGAATGAACTGGGCGAATACAGTATTCATAGCAGTCAGGGTAGCAATTATGGTGTACAATTTTACTAACTGGCGAATTGAACAAAACAGTTACATGACCGGCCCTAAATAAACACATATTTCTTGTAGTAGATTAATTTAAATATACGTTAGTTTCGTAACAATCTTATTGTCAATATATATATATATATATATATATATATATATATATATATATATATATATATATATATATATATATCCCTTCCCCCTAGGAAGAGGGTGGTAGGAGAAAAGCACACAGAAACTGTATTGGAGGGGACCTAAACATTCCCTCTAATGCGTTATGTGTGGTGTCCTCCGAGGCTATGGGTCCCCCTTCTTCCAGCCAGAGGTGGTACTCCCTTCCCTTTATATATATATATATATATATATATATATATATATATATATATATATATATATATATATACATGAATCCATGTATCCAAAAGAATCATTAAATCAATCTGAACCTGTTGTAATATACTAACACTATTCTATTACAACCTACAAGGTATCGTCTTTAAATTAAGAAAATATATCCAGATTTCCATATTAAGACGAAACTTTATAAACCTCAATCCTTTAAACCTGATGCAGCCAAGGACAAAAATAGAAAAACAAAAGATATCCCAATTGGGGAAAGTGATATCGATATTAGACTTGATTCGTAAAAACTGGTAAGTTCGCCATTACACATGGGAGAAGCGGTCTTCTTGTGGGAAGAACGAAATTAAGCGTTGTAAATGTAACGCTTGGTTAATTTAAGCGTTGTAAATGTAACGCTTGGTTAATTTAAGCGTTGTAAATGTAACGCTTGGTTAATTTAAGCGATGTAAATGTAACGTTTGGGTAATTTAAGCGTTGTAAATGTAACGCTTGGTTAATTTAAGCGATGTAAATGTAACGTTTGGGTAATTTAAGCGTTGTAAATGTAACGCTTGGTTAATTTAAGCGTTGTAAATGTAACGCTTGGTTAATTTAAGCGATGTAAATGTAACGTTTGGGTAATTTAAGCGTTGTAAATGTAACGCTTGGTTAATTTAAGCGATGTAAATGTAACGCTTGGTTAATTTAAGCGATGTAAATGTAACGTTTGGGTAATTTAAGCGTTGTAAATGTAACGCTTGGTTAATTTAAGCGTTGTAAATGTAACGCTTGGTTAATTTAAGCGTTGTAAATGTAACACTTGGTTAATTTAAGCGTTGTAAATGTAACGCTTGGTTAATTTAAGCGTTGTAAATGTAACGCTTGGTTAATTTAAGCGATGTAAATGTAACGCTTGGTTAATTTAAGCGTTGTAAATGTAACGCTTGGTTAATTTAAGCAATGTAAATGTAACGCTTGGTTAATTTAAGCGTTGTAAATGTAACGCTTGGTTAATTTAAGCGTTGTAAATGTAACGCTTGGTTAATTTAAGCGTTGTAAATGTAACGCTTGGTTAAATTAAGCGTTGTAAATGTAACGCTTGGATAGTCAATGGGGTAGGGAAGGGGGGGGGGGCGATTATTCATACCTGTGGTGATTACCAGTATGTATGTTATCTTATATATGTAATTTGGTGGAGAGTATTGAATGTGTGTGTTACATTTTTTGAAGAATCAATATGTTAAAGAAGCTATATGGTTCAAGAATCAGTATGGTTCAAGAATCAGTATGGTTCAAGAATCAGTATGTTCGAGAATCAGTAGGGTTCGAAAATCAGTATGATTCTAGAATCAGTATGGTTCGAAAATCAGTATGATTCTAGAACCGATATGGTTCGAAAGTCAGTATGGTTCGAGAGTCAATATGGTTCGAGAATCAGTATGATCGAGAGTCGGTATGGTTCGAGAATCAGTATGGTTGAGAATCAGTATGGTTTGAGAGTCAGTATGGTTCGAAAATCAGTATGGTTCAATAATCAGTAAGGCTCAATAATTAGTAGGGTTCATGAATCGGCATGGTTCAAGAATCAGTACAGTTTCAGAATCTGTATGGCACAGGAATCAGTTTGGTGCAAGAATTAGTACACTTCAAGAATCAGTATGGTTCTACCATCAGTATGATTCAAGAATCAGTATGGCTCAAAAATTAGTATGGTTCAAAAATTAGTATGGTTCAAGAATCAGTAGGGTTTAAGCAGCCCATCTTTACAAACAAATGCTAAAGTCCATTCCATGCACCCGCCAAACCCCCTGTTTATGACTGAAAAACGGTTTACACTCGACTCACAACTGATGACGTCCGAACATTTCCGGAAAAAGTGCTTCGCTGACGACTTTCGTTCGAACCATAACGCTGTAAATGCTTCCCCCACGTTCTACATATACAAATAATCGCTAACAGAACCTAAACACCTAACCTAACCTATGCCTATATATGCACAATATGCTAATATACTATAATATTAATTTATATTTGAGAAAATTCCCGTTTTGAATGAACAGCATGTAAAAATTGATAAATGCGTCTGTGGGGTCGACTGCTGGATGTAATGGACTTGAGTCGAGGACGGATTGTATAGTTGTAGGATTGAAAATGTACGCTGTTTACGCGAACTTTGTAAATGTACGCGAACTTTGTAAATTATTTGTTATGAGATTTTACATGGCGTGGAGGTTAATAGGATATTTTAATATACTTTTTAGCTCTTTATGTTACGTGGTCACCATGCTGGGTTACGCGGGTTAGGAAATTATCGCCAGTTTTATAATATATTTAAAATTCAATTGATAGTTGTATTCAGGGGAAGCCAAGTGAAAGTCAGTACCCTTTATGTCGAGGAAGCTAGAGCCTCTCTTCAGTAATCCTACATTCAGAAGGACGTCTTTCAATTATTACAAACTCTATATACTCCAGAATAAAAAATCCTATATTTTCAGCCTCTCCTTTTTAACCTACCAACCGCTGAATGTGGCGAGAGAGAGAGAAAGAGAGAGAGAGAGAGAGAGAGAGAGAGAGAGAGAGAGAGAGAGAGAGAGAGAGAGAGAGAGAGAGAGTATAACGGGTCATCGTCACTCAAAGGATCCTGGGTTCAGGGCGGGTCTGAGACGATCGGGCACGCTTTCTTTCACCTAATACCTATTTGCCTAGCAGCTAATAGGTTCTCGGGAGTTAGGTAACTGTTGTGGGTTGCATCCCGGGGAAGGTCAGCAGTTGGGCTAGGGGGGGGGGGGGGGGAGCCCTCGATAAGCTTAACAAGCTACCTATCCTCGACTGTGGGATTTCATCTGTAATTTACATAAATCAACATAAGAGTTACTCACATTTCTCATAATTACAATCTAATTTAGACTAATTAAGCTAAAACACATGAAAAAGTCAGTCTTTCCAGATTCCATAACTTGCCTGGTGAGTAGTGGGGTTGAGATGGAATAGGCTAACTCTTGCAAGTAGGTTGTCTCTTCCCATCTGGT
This sequence comes from Procambarus clarkii, assembly GCF_040958095.1. Lineage (NCBI taxonomy): Eukaryota > Metazoa > Arthropoda > Malacostraca > Decapoda > Cambaridae > Procambarus > Procambarus clarkii. The sequence continues at coordinate 33,533,481 of NC_091170.1, forward strand.
CCCACCTTTTCTCCACACCGACCCTTCAGCTACTCCCTTCCACAATCCTTCTCTTAATTTCTTCAATTTTTGCATCATTACCCTTCCCCTCCTCTCACCCCTTTCCTCCATACCCTTCCTCTCATACTTCTTTCATCAGCGTCCTCCATACTCGCTCTTAATTTTCTCTTGCCCTTCATCGCCATCCCTCACTCTGGTAAACTCGCGGATAAGCCGTCCTTGGTTCGTTACCAGGTCCCCCACTAGGCCACTCTTCCCTTCCTCTCTCGCCTCTCCCGTTCTTGTGATTGTGCAACTTTAGTGATCAAATTCGAGTGATTCCCTCCAGCTCGCTAAGTCGTGGGGAGTGTGAGACTCGGGTGGGTATAAATCAGTTTATTATCGATTTCCTTCACGTTCCTTTGTTATCAGTGTTTAGCTCGGTGTTGTGGGCGATGGTGAGCGTGGGCCAAGTTAAATGTTTGCAATGCTCATCTTGGTGTGTTTTTGAGAATTCAATATGTTCACGATGTACTTGTGAGGTTTATGTAATTTGGGTTAGGCTGGTGTCGATGTTACCCTTATGCTTTTGATATTCGGATTGATACGTCCTCGGCGACTGTTATGTTCACAGTATTTATACAGCGTTGTTTTTGGCTTGATAGTGGAACAATACTAACAGTTGTAGTGGAGAAAATAATAATCTGCTCTTTCAAGGACATTCGAAAATGTTTATATATTATGTGTCATGGTAACAATATGGCAACTTTTGTAGTAGAAAATATATGATCTCTCTTGTTTTTAGATCAAAGGTGTGAGTCTTTGCGATTTGCGTCTCCCTGTCTCTCCTTTCTTCATTCCATACTCCTTCACCCCTCTAGCGATCATAAATCCAATCCCGAATTAGCGAACGCAAATCTGATCTGAAATGAGTTAAGCATGTGCCTGGAAGTTGTCATGAAGTTTCCCGCCTGCAAGAAACAGTAGAGGCAACTCGAGTAATTACTGCTCTAAATGGGTTAAGCCTGTCGCAAAGTATATGCTAATTCGTTTAATAGTGGGAAGTGAGGGATGGAAGCCAAGGTGGGCGAACAGTGGATTGACTAAGCTAACTGACTCGATGACTTGTACTGACAATCCGTAATAAGAGACGGTCCTGATGTCTTCCAGGTAGGTCAAGGTGGTCAGTGCAAGACTTATCCTAGGTTTCAGGTGGCAGTAGAAGGTAACCCCAGTTGGCTCTGTGAGTGAGAGTAAAAGAGTAATAGGTTATGCGGTACGTTTTTTTTATTATTAGTAGTATTTTCTACCACAGACGTGCCCACACATTTACAACGCTAAGCAGCATATATACATTTTCTTGTCCTCCATGGACAGGGTTAGAGATCTTTTAAACATATAGTTCAGTGATTTATTGAACAATCAACCACAGATGACATATATATATATATATATATATATATATATATATATATATATATATATATGTCGTACCTAATAGCCAGAACGCACTTCTCAGCCTACTATGCAAGGTCCGATTTGCCTAATAAGCCAAGTTTTCATGAATTAATGTTTTTTCGACTACCTAACCTACCTAACCTAACCTAACCTACCTTTTTCGGCATCCTAACCCAACCTAACCTATGAAGATAGGTTAGGTTAGGTTAGGTAGGGTTGGTTAGGTTCGGTCATATATCTACGTTAATTTTAACTACAATAAAACAAAATTGACCTCATACATAATGAAATGGGTAGCTTTATCATTTAATAAGAAAAAAATAGAGAAAATATATTAATTCAGGAAAACTTGGCTTATTAGGCAAATCGGGCCTTGCATAGTAGGCTGAGAAGTGCGTTCTGGCTACTAGGTACGACATATATATATATATATATATATATATATATATATATATATATATATATATATATATATATATATATATATGAAGCTAATGCGATTCAAAAATTTTAATGCAAATATGATAAAAGCGTGAAATGAGTCATTACATTAATCAAAGAACGTTCGGAAGGCGGGGCTAGTAGCCTAGCTCAACTCTGCAAGTACATCTAGGTGAGTACACACACACACACACACACACACACACACACACACACACACACACACACACACACACACACACACACATACACACACACACACACACACACACACACACACACACACACACACACACACACACACACACACACACACAACCAAAGTGGACCAAAGAGCCAGAGCTCAACCCCCGCAAACACACACACACACACACACACACACACACACACACACACACACACACACACACACACACACACACACACACACACACTTGGCGGTCTCTAGATAACCAACACAAACGCAAGAAGTGAATGAAATACCAGTTATGTGGTCCAGTGATATATGCAAAAGCTGACAGATCAAAATGGTACAGGAAAAGCGAAAAATGTCATTGTATATTCAATCATCAGCTTATATTCGATTGGCGTTGAAACTCGCCGGGGATTCAGCTGGATGGTTGGCGGAGGTTAGTGGATGGATTTGGCATTGTGGGAAGGGATGGGGTTGGGGGGTTGGTGGGACTGGGTAATGGATAGGTGGTCTGGGTTGGGCAGACTGAATTAGAGTGGCAGCGGAGGATTAGGTGTGGTCAGACGATAAGTAAGAGCGATTAACAAGAGAGTGGATGTGGTCAGACGATGAGTAAGAGCTATTAACAAGAGATTGGGAGTTGTTAAATTTTTGAATAGAAGTGATATGAGACTTCTTATTCAGAATTTTTAATAAGTAGTAGGAGATATGAATGAGATATGTAAGTGGATGAAAGGATATATATATATATATAGTCATAACACCTTGGCTAGCCTAGTAATAACACCTTGACTAGCCTAGTCATAACACCCTTGACTAGCCTAGTCATAACACCCTTGACTAGCCTAGTCATAACACCCTTGACTAGCCTAGTCATAGCACCCTTGACTAGCCTAGTCATAACACCCTTGACTAGCCTAGTTATAACAGTTCTGCAGTAAGTTAATCTGCTCCTTCTGGTGCACATGGATCACATATGTCAGTCAATCAATGTGGTTGTTGACATAATAAGCTCGCTGAGACGTAGTACGAAGGGAATCAGGACCCCTATGTGATTTAAATAAATAATGACACCACAGGGTGAGAGGGGAAAAACATGTTTACGTCAGACCAAAATAATAGTAATACTAATGAAGGTGAAGGAACGACCCAATTTATATTCAAGTGTATTAAAAAGCAAAATTTCCAATCTGACCTACATCCTATCTCAAGGTACTGTATACTATACTGTTCTGAACATTGTATATCTTCTGAACATTGTATATCTTCTAACATTGTAAGCGGGTGGGACGCGTTAGGTTTGACGGATTAGAGGCAACCTCCGTCAAGAGTTTTAAAAATGGACCTGAGAAGAAACATAGGGGTCGGGAGTAATTAATTGGATTATAAGAACCGACAATTGGAAAGATGAAGTCCAAGAGCTGAAGCTCGGTCCAACAGACTCAAGTTAGGACACAAAAAGAATTCGGTAATATTTTTTAACCTCTCGTCACTGCTCCATTGAAGATAGCGTCGGAGAGCTGCCAATCTCAATTATATTTTGAGCA
>NC_091170.1:33539598-33569598 GCF_040958095.1 Procambarus clarkii
TCAATCTTTGGCGGCTTTGTTTCCAATTATTAAACAGTTAATGAGCTCCGAAGCACCAGGAGGCTGTTTATAACAATAACAGTTGAATAGGAAGTTTTCATGCTTGTAAACTGTTTAATAAATGTAACCAATGGCCTCTGGACACGGAACCACATATTTCGACCGCGTATACACGTTTTCTATAATATTTTGCATATCTTTGAGCAATTTGAGGTTTCTGTGGCACGTCTGGGAGGGTGTGGTTAATATTAAGCTTGCTGGTGCCACAGATGGCACTCTGTATTGCGGTGAATGTGTGGCCACAGTCTCTCTCATTATAGTAATGGAAACCACCTGGGGATTACCTCTGGGGGATGGGGGTAGGGAGAGCTAAGAAAATTTGACTGCAACGGCCATTTTGTTTACATTTGTTTTTCTAATATTTTCTAATATTTACATTCATGTTGAAGATAAACAGGGTGTATATATTTATAAAGTAATAGTCGGAATTAGTTGTACAGTATTTTAGTTAAAGTTCATCAAAACTAAACTTTATTTGCTCTGTGCTATGACTGTAGCCTATCTTTCCTCTCCGTCAGCAGCAACCGCAATAGATAACCACTCCTTCCCTCGAGATTGATGATTGATAAAGATTAATCCACCCAAGAGGTGGCACGGGCATGAATAGCCCGTAAGTGGTGGCCCCTTTGAACCATTACCAGTATCAATAGATGATACTGGAGATCTGTGGAGGTGCGACTGCACCCTGCGTGACGGGAGATGTCTCCCGTGTTCCCTCGAGACCATCCTAAGCACTTTTCTTGCAAGTATCATGCATCCCAGCGCCTGAAGGTCACCAAACCGCAAGCTAGGGTATTGACACCCAAGCAAGGGTATTGACACCCAAGCTAGGGTATTGACACCCAAGCAAGGGTATTGACACGGGTCGGGACACAGACAGTGACGAGTGAGACGGATGATCTGAAAGAGGTAAGAGAAGAGGTGGACAAGGACATATTAGCAATAGTAGAAACAGAGCTTACTGGAATGATAATGAATGCCACGTTTCCCAGAGAATATCGGACAGCGAGAAGAGACAGTACACTAAGGGAGCCGGTCGGCCGAGCGGACAGCACGCTGGACTTGTGATCCTGTAGTCCTGGGTTCGATCCCAGGCGCCGGCGAGAAACAATGGGCAGAGTTTCTTTCACCCTATGCCCCTGTTACCTAGTAGTAAAATAGGTACCTGGGTGTTAGTCAGCTGTCACGGGCTGCTTCCTGGGGGTGGAGGTCTGGTCGAGGACCGGGCCGCGGGGACACTAAAAAAAAAAGCCCCGAAATCATCTCAAGATAACCTCGAGGAGAAGGGGAGGAGAAGGAGTGACATGACCGATTTGAACGAATATGAAATTTAAATAAATTTGCCCTCACTGGCTACTCAAACCGCATCTCTGAAATAACAGAAAAGAGGAGAGAGAAAGTATCTGGTGGTGTACAACCTTCCAGCAGATACCAGTAGACCCAGTTAGGAATATAATGAGGTAAGTGGAGCCATTAAAGGAAGCCTTCATACAGGAGAACCCCCCCCCCATAATCCGATAGAAAAGCTGATAGTCATGGAGGACCAGCCATAAGAGAACAAATTAGGAATTAATGAACCCATGTGCAGGAGAGGAGGTATTGAGAGCAACACCAATAGAGCAATCAGAGAGAGATCTTTGATTGTATCATAAGAAAACAAAAAGATCTTCCAGCCAGACTCGGGCTGAGCTTTCCATAGAATGAGTCGGACACAGAAAACATTTTATACGAAATGCCTTTCAAAAAAGACAAATGTAGACTTGCCGTTGAATATGTGATATTAATAATAATGTGTAAGCCAGAAAATCTGGGAGAGTTGAGTGATGAGGCTAACATACTGAAGATGGAATTGCCAGAAAGTCAGAGAATTCCTAGAGAGAACACAATGGGAAAGTAAACTTGGAGATAAAACAAGAAAATGTAATGAACAAGAAATTACAAGGAGACAGAGACCATATACTGAGAGTGCTATTACGCTTGAAAAGACAAGGGATAAAGTCGACAAGATCACAACATATAAAATATCTAGTAGGATTAACAAAGGAATGTTTAGCACGACCAAAGACACGGAGGAGAAGACACGGCGTGGAAGGAAGCATTTTAGTGTAAGAGCAATGAGCAAGTGGAGACTAGGCGTGATAAGAAGCATATGGGAGACGGTTGACACTGCAGTAAGCAACCAGCGACCGAAAAGGCGGGCCCAGGAGCTGAAGACCCGGCAGCGAGTGCATGTAGGTGAGTACAGACGGCCACCAGCCCAACATGGCGTCTCACGTAGGCTGCCTGTGCTTATTACGCAATAATACTTTTTCATGGAGTTTTTTTGCAATAAACTTGAGTGTGAGTTAATTTCATGACCAAAGTTTGTGCAGTATTTGCAACTTGACCTGCAGCTTGAGATCTGGTAACACGGCGACTGCTTGGTTAGCTTATAATGCGCTGGATGAGCTTAAGTTCTCTACTAGGTATATACCTTAGAGTTCTGTTTGCTTGTGTTCGTTATCTTGTGTCCCCGCCTACCAAAAACGAGAGAAAATGGGAATTTGCGATAATAAAAATGGAAATAATGATAATAATAGCAATAATATGATTTTATATATTCTCATTATTATTTTATGTTGTCATTATTATTTGTAATATAATTATAATTATTATCATTTCTGGTCAGCAAAGGAAATTACAATTTGAAATGAGCGACAGGATACCTCCCTCACACTATGTGGTACCTCCACCGCCTCACACCCTCTCATAAACTCACACAACACCCGCCTCCCCCTTCGATGTAAATGGGACCCATGTTGATGTACCCTCACAACACACTATTCATTCTTCATACTACCAACACCTCTCATGATCACGTACGTCCTCATGAGCCCACAGCCGCCTCATGTACCTTACCCCTTCATGAGCCCACACCCCCATATTGACCCACGCAACACCCCTCCCCCCCACCCCCTCATCAACACACGCAACACCCTCACCCCCTTCAGTTACAGCACTAATCTCCCCCTCACCTTGTCTCTTGTTCAGTTGCCATCAGCCAGTTGTGTAATTAAACTTGTTTTCCTGCATCTCTGACTACTGAGTCAAACGCTTCCTGCTCCCTCCCACCCTGTCTCTCTCTCTCTCTCTCTCTCTCTCTCTCTCTCTCTCTCTCTCTCTCTCTCTCTCTCTCTCTCTCTCTCTCTCTCTCTTTCTCTCTTTCTCTCTTTCTCTCTTTCTCTCTTTCTCTCTTTCTCTCTTTCTCTCTTTCTCTCTTTCTCTCTCTCTCTCTCTCTCTCTCTCTCTCTCTCTCTCTCTCTCTCTCTCTCTCTCTCTCTCTCACACCTGACCTCTAATCCCACACTGCTCCAGCACCCAGCGGCCTGTGTTATCTTCCTGGCCGCCCGTCACTTCCGCAAAACACACACTCTCCATTTCCCCCGCAGGCTTCCTCGCTAACTGCCTGTCCCAGATTTCATTTCCACGTGACCCCACAACCTCCGCTAATTGTCCTCTCCCCCTCCTCCCCCCCCACTCCTCCTCCCCCTTCCCCCACCCCCCCCCCTCCTGCAGACAGAAAAAGCGGACAAAAACGTCTCCGGCCACTAGCATTATTGTCCACGAGGAACAGACTGTTCTGTCCGAGCGTTTAGTTTTTGTTTGAAGAGTTGTGTAGTGTTCTGGCGTCCATGACGGCATTCGCCTGAAATATTGCAATGTTCAGAGTTTAGCTCGCCTGAGAGTTGAACAGTTAAATGGTTCAGTATTTACGTGCAAGATTAACTGTTATCAAATGTGTCGAGTTTGCTTCACGTTGTCAGGCGAACTATTAAATTGTATGAATTATTGCAACGCCAGTCTTGTGATCTCGGCTTCCGGAGCGGGACTGAGAGTGTTCAGAAGTATAGGTGAAGCCTGAGTGGCTTGTCTGAGGGGCAACTCTGGCACCTTAGGTGTACATAGCTCACATATTATTCATTAACTCACCAAATTAGTTCCAGTCCAGCCCATTTTCCAGAGGATATGCTCTCTAGGGGAGCCGGTCGGCTGAGCGGACAGCACACTGGACTTGTGATCCTGTGGTCCTGGGTTCGATCCCAGGCGCCGGCGAGAAACAATAGGCAGAGTTTCTTTCACCCTATGCCCCTGTTACCTAGCAGTAAAGTAGGTACCTGGGTGTTAGTCAGCTGTTACGGGCTGCTTCCTGTGGGTGGAGGCCTGGTCGAGGACCGGGCCGCGGGGACACTAAAGCCCCGAAATCATTTCAAGATAACCTCAAGATAGATAACCTTTCGTAATGTCGTTCACTAAATAAGCTTCCCAACCAACCGGGACTCTTACAAAGAACGTCGCTTTTCCCTCGTATGCGTTACATGAGGCCAAAAATTGTCGTTCTAGAAAATGGAAGCGGCTGGCGAAAGTGACGTACTGTCCCGTTTTCTGTTTTGGGCCCTCTAGTAGGTTAGGAGAGACCACTTTAAATTGACTGTTTTCCTGACGTTGGGAAACCGTAGGTGGACGGGCTGGCCCACCAGCATCTTCTCCTGAGGTTATCTTGAGATGATTTCGGGGCTTTAGTGTCCCCGCGGCCCGGTCCTCGACCAGGCCTCCACCCCCAGGAAGCAGCCCGTGACAGCTGACTAACACCCAGGTACCTAATTTACTGCTAGGTAACAGGGGCATAGGGTGAAAGAAACTCTGCCCTGGATCTTGGAGTAAAATGGAATCAAAGATTTGCAACTTTCCAACTGACAGATCTTGCTAACCGGCAACGTTTTCTAGGAGACTTCTTTGTTAATTGTGCCCTCAAGTATGGCTCTCTTGTTTCATGTTGGTATAGTTACATTAATTCAAGTCAAAGTATTTCGTGAGAGAAACACAATTGCTTTCATCTCCAATTGCCTTTACACTCCCAGTGTTACAACACGTGTCTCTGTGATGTAGAGTTCCATTAATTTTTGTTTAAAGAAATCCCTATCATTTGTATGTATATTTAAGTTAAAGACAGAAAAATAGTAAGAAAATAAAAACCAATTAACCTTGTTATTACGATAGTCAGTGGTGGTAATCTAGCAGGTGGTTGTCGTCATCACTCGTCTTGTGTTGCGACACCTGCAGCTCCAGGCAGCTGTTGTGTTGCGACACCTGCAGCTCCAGGCAGCTGTTGTGTTGCGACACCTGCAGCTCCAGGCAGCTGTTGTGTTGCGACACCAACAGCTCCAGGCAGCTGTTGTGTTGCGACACCAACAGCTCCAGGCAGCTGTTGTGTTGCGACACCTGCAGCTCCAGGCAGCTGTTGTGTTGCGACACCTGCAGCTCCAGGCAGCTGTTGTGTTGCGACACCTGCAGCTCCAGGCAGCTGTTGTGTTGCGACACCTGCAGCTCCAGGCAGCTGTTGTGTTGCGACACCTGCAGCTCCATCACATGAGAGGTACGCACCCAAGACACGTTACAAGTGTTTGTTTTCGATGTGCAAACTGCATGAAGAGAGTGAAGTGCTGGGAGTAGACTTCATACACAGCTTCAGAGGTATATATGACCGAACTCGATAGCTCTAAACACAGCATATATATATCAGTCGAGGGTTGAGGGGCGAGACCAAAGAACTAAGGGTCAGGCACGCAAGCACAATTAGGCTAGTACACACACACACACACACACACACACACACACACACACACACACACACACACACACACACACACACACACACACACACACACACACACACACACACGTCCTCTCTGTGTGTGAGGTCGTGTGTGCTCACATCCTGTCTTCACCTTCACTGTCTTCACCATCACTGTGACCAAATGGTTCCACCCTGACGGCAAATCTGTCATCTGAACATAGGTTTTAAAAGTCAACATCTGAATTCATTACTATATAAACTAATGCTAAACTCTTTGGATTCTGGGTGGCATATTTCATATCCTCCCGACTTTGTGAAGTGGGTTTCAGGGGGTCGAGCTCCCCCTTTCATGGATGGCATGGGGGGGAGGGGGTGACACCCCCCAACCCCCTCCCCGTATGACACTCGTCATAAAATTCCGTTTAATCCTGCAAAGGTTAATGAGGCTAACCCCAACCTTCTGGTCTCCGACCTCGGGCAGACAAAAAGACATTCCCTCATAGAGATATAGACATACCAGGAGCGTGTTCAGAGGCTGTGGACACCAGCGTGGCTGGTGTCCACAGCGCCACCTGCTAGTAGTGAAGCAATATCGCGTGTTTAACAATAATCCTGTAGTGAAACTTGACACAAACACTTGCTCTGATCTTACAGTTTTCTTTGTTCATGTCATTGCCAGAAGTTGTAGGCACTTCTACCATGCCTTTTCGAAGCTTTTGGCAAATTTGGAAGTTGATATTGTTATAAGATAAGATATTGAAAGATATTATTTGCTTGCCTAATGTGTTCATCTGGCGTCAGGTGTGGAATCAGATGTTTTCACTGGTTTCCAGGCTGTTGTTGTTGTTTCAGATTTAGCTACTGAGAACAAAGTGTCCATGTAGCACGGGCTATGGTGACCCCGTAGGGTTTCCAGGCGCACTCGCCTTCTTATGTTGTAATGTCCTTGTGTCCGGGTGGCTTTCCCCTCCACCTCTCCTCCATACTATGTTGAACACTGGTCTACGTTCTCCGCTCACAACCAAAAGACCCTTGTTCATTCCCCAAGCAGGACAGAAACGGCTGGGAACTTTTGCTTTCACCTGATGCTTATGTTCACCTAGCACTAAAATAGGTACAGGTGATTAGGCAACTGTTGTGGGTTGCATCCTGGAGAAGGTTAACAGGTGATTTATGGATCTGGATAGGCCTAAATACAGGCTTACTGTCCTCGACAATGAAAATTATTAATATTATTATTATTGAGAATTTATTGGAGGCTGAAACTTGGCTCTGTAGTAGTCCCTCTTGTAAACCTTCAATGGACTGTTGCACAGGTGCCCAAGCGTTTTGGGCTGTCATATCTACATTTGAAGCTGTGTGTGTGTGTGTGATGTCTGCCTCGACAGACTTCCCTTTGATGCGCATTCCATGTGTTCTCTATTCTGAGAGTGACCAAAATAAGTCTTATGTCTCTGTGGCTGATCCGATTACACTACCTGGCTTCCGTCTGTGGTCCAGTGTTAGCGTACTGGCCCTTCCAGGTGGTGTTTTCCCCCCCTCTCTCTGTTCTGTCTCTTCCCGAGACTCAGCTCTTGGGCCCCGCCTCTGTAATTGGTGATTGTCTAATTCCTTGACTCTGACATGTTTGTTTCTTGTCATATCCGCATATAAAATAGTGTGTGTTTGTGTGTGTGAGTGTGTGTGAGTGTGTGTGCGTGTGTGTGTGTGTGTGTGTGTGTGTGTGTGTGTGTGTGCGTGTGCGTGTGTGTGTGTGTGTGTGTGTGTGTGTGCGTGTGTGTAAGGAGTTGTGTGGTGGTGTGGCGGCGCTGGTAAGCCTGGTGGTGGGCGCACCATGCATCATGCATGACAGATGAGGGTGAGGGCTGGGAGGGGTGAGGAGAGGGGAATCAGGAGGGCAGAATGAGAAGGACGAGGGGAGGGAAGATAATGAGAGGGGGCGATAGAAGGGGGACAGAAGATGGAGACAGGGCAAGGAGGGCGAGACATAAGAGAGGAAGTGGGACGGAGGAGACGAGGGACCAGTCCGTGACCAGTCCTCTTAAGACACTAGAGTGGCAACAGTGGGTTATCTTGAGATGATTTCGGGGCTTTAGTGTCCCCGCGGCCCGGTCCTCGACCAGGCCTCCACCCCCAGGAAGCTGCCCGTGACAGCTGACTAACTCCCAGGTACCTATTTTACTGCTAGGTAACAGGGGCATAGGGTGAAAGAAACTCTGCCCACTGTTTCTCGCCGGCGCCTGGGATCGAACCCAGTACCACAGGATCACAAGTCCAGCGTGCTGTCCGCTCGGCCGACCGACTCCCTTGGCTAACTAACTCCCGTGGCTAACTTGTTGCGTAAATGATTGACAGTTGACGCTGGACGATCGGCCATATGTATAGGGACGAGACCTGGGGCCAGATTCACGAAGCAGTTACGCAAGTACTTACGAACGTGTACATCTTTCCTCAATTTCTGACGGCTTTGGTTACATTTATTAAACAGTTTACAAGCATGAAAACTTCCCAGTCAACTGTTGTTATTGTTATAAACAGTCTCCTGGTGCTTCGCAGCTCATTAACTGTTTAATAATTGTAAACAAAGCCGCCAAAGATTGAGAAAAGATGGACAGGTTCGTATGTGCTTGCGTAATCTGCTTTGTTAATCTGGCCCATGACGCCCCTAGCAGGCCAGTAGTCTCAGCGAGGAACACCGTTCAGACTACGGCTGAACTACGGAATTTTTCACCCATTATTGGTGAAAAATATCAACCCAAAGGCAGCAAATTTGATCAAAGGAGCGTAATCCCAGCTGGTGACCTTAAACCTTAGGTTAAGCACACAAAACTGGTTTCGTGGTCACAAAACCTGTTTTAATAACTGCCCTGAAGACTGTTAAACTGGTTGGGAAGCAGTCATATTAACATTTTGGCATTAAACTGACCTCACGGAAACATAAATTTGGTGTTAGAGATCGCGAATAAAACTGGTTACTCGAGAACATAAAATTGTCCCCTGAGACCCAAGGACTTGAACCAGGACCTGATCAACCAGGCTGTGACTCATACATCAGGCTGCGAGCAGCCGCGTCCAACAGCCTGGTTGACCAGTCCAGCAACCAGGAGGCCTGGTCGACGACCAGACGCCCCCCCCCCCCCTCTCTCTCTCTCTCTCTCTCTCTCTCTCTCTCTCTCTCTCTCTCTCTCTCTCTCTCTCTCTCTCTCTCTCTCTCATATAAGGGGGTCATATAAGTATATTTAAATTATTGCTAAAATATTACGTGAAGCGCAATTGCTGTAAAATTTCTAATAACAGTTTTAATCGTATTATTTTCACGCTTAATGTTTATATGGAATGAAGGGGGCTGCCCGAAAGCCATTTTCCAGCGAGGGGTCAATTTACAGTCCCTCTTGTAACAGTTTGACTAGTTAATAGAGACGATCTCGTTATTCTAATTACCCCCGAGGCCTGGCCCATTACCTACTCTAATACCATCTTATTTCACGGTTCAATGTCATTACCATGAGCCATTTTCCTGATATTTCCCCCGGGAGGGATCACATCTCCCCCGGCCAGGCTCCTGTCTCATTGTTTCATGTTGTTACTGTCACCCTTCCCCCCGTCTCTCTCACCCTCCTGTCACTTGTGATGCCTCTCTCTTCCTCCTCCTCCTCCTCCTCCGTCCCTGCCTACGGACGGCCTCAGGTGCTCTGCGGGGCGCCTAGACTGCCTCGGGCCTCACCACTCTCCTTCTCATCAAGATTGCTTCGTCAGGTGGTGTGTGTGTGTGAGTTTACAGGGGGCAGAAGTGCATTATTTTCAGTTACTGATGCTTATGGATGGAGGAGCGTCTGTGTGGAGTGCATTATCTGCTGGTGGGAGGGAGGGAGGGAGCGAGGGAGCGAGGGAGAGAGAGAGAGAGAGAGAGAGAGAGAGAGAGAGAGAGACAGACAGATATGTGATGCAAAGAAGGATAAATATTATGTAAGACTGGCAATTAACTGCAGAAAGAACGGTCCAGCAAGCGGTTACTAGACTTTAACTCGAGTCAGTGCAAAGTAATGCAGCTGGGTGCTGGAACATATAACCTACATAAAGCAAATATCATCAGCTGGTGGAAACTTTGTTGCAAAATGAGAAACGGAAACATTCCAAAGAATTTTCGCCACTGTCAGAATAGTGAACAAATGTAAGGCGTTGAGAAGTGAAGTGGTGAAGGCAGACACCATACAATAGACTCTGTAAACCTGTGCATCAGTTGATTAAGGAATGAAAGACGGGACCCAAGAGCCGTAGCTCATCCCCCGCAGTACAACTAGGTGAGAACACAAACACTTGCCAAGATAGTACAAGCAAGAGACATGATAACGATATGTAATATTTTGAGGCGTAATTAGACCTAGCGAACAAAGAAGACACATTTATTATTGATCATGGGTCAAATGAGAGGCGATAGAGAGGAATTAGAGTCGGAAGTGAACCAGACGAGTGTTGAGAAGCAGTACCTTAAGCCCCAAAGGTGCACCTGTTGCTACTGCTGCTGCTGCTGTTGCTGCTGATACTGCTCCTCTTCCGTCTTCAAATACCTTCCATTTTCTGTTTTCTCGGACTTCCATATTTCATCCCTTTTCCATCCCTCCTATCTTCTCTTCGTTCTAACTCTTCCTTATTGGTGTGTCCGAGCTGGTGCAGCTGGTGCCTCGGGTGTGGCATCCCCAACCTTTCCGCCTGGCTGTGTGGGGAAGAATGTCGCCGCATCGAGCGTGAAGGTGTTTTATTTGTCAGAGACGAAGCCTACACGAGGCTGTTTTTATATTGTCTTTGTCAATGTTCGCCGCTACACAGGTGGAGAAATGTGATTACTCTTCAAGCAAAAGGTTTATAAATGATAGGGTGTCTTAAGATAGTCTCTCTGTCTCTCTCTCTGTCTCTCTCTCTGTCTCTCTCTCTGTCTCTCTCTCTCTCTGTCTGTCTCTGTCTCTCTCTCTCTCTCTCTCTCTCTCTCTCTCTCTCTCTCTCTCTCTCTCTCTCTCTCTCTCTCTCTCTCTCTTGCTCTCGGTTTCTCTTGGTCTAGCTGTCACTCTCGCTCTTTCTCTCGCGTTTTCTCTCGCTCTGGGTCTCTCGGTGTTCTTAGGTATAGTGGGAAGCTGGTGGTCTCTGGGACTCATCATTGTCATTTGTCTTAATTGAGTCGAATATCTTTTTCATTTGAGGACACGTAGGAAGAGTGGCGGGTAGTGGAGCTGGGATTGCCCGGGAGGTAATCCCCGGGGCCCCGATTGCTGTGCGGGTGATGTCTGCAGCCAATGATTGCCCTCCAAGAGAGTCATAGTTACTGAGTGAGTAGAGCGATGATTGTACGCCGCTGGTGCAGCGATGCTCTAAATCGCTTACACTGTCGTGAGGGAGGCTGCTGGTGGCTGCACTTCTTGTGTTGCGGAAGGCGTCCTCAGGTCGGCTACGGTGATGGGCCCAATAGGGAACGTTAACCTTGTACTTGGTAGTAACCTTGTACCTGTTATTCTTGGTCCTCCACTTCTTCCTGTTATTCTTGGTCCTCCAATTCTTCCTGTTATTCTTGGTCCTCCAATTCTTCCTGTTATTCTTGGTCCTCCAATTCTTCCTGTTATTCTTGGTCCTCCAGTTCTTCCTGTTATTCTTGATCTTCCAGTTCTTCCTGGTCCTCCAGTTCTTCCTGTTATTCTTGGTCCTCCTCCTCCTCCTCCGTGTTTGGAGGTCAGCATTTGTCCATTCTCTTGTTGTAGAGCATCGCTGAGACAGTGCTTGCCAACCCGTGGGGTTGTCTGAATTTATTATCCTTCTCTTATTGTGTTGAGATAAATATATCTTGACAGTTGACATGATGGAGTACTTCCAGGGGGAAGAAGTGTTCCATCATGTGTTGTTGTGTCTTCCCGTTGAGCTCAGTGCCGCAGTGATAGATCAGTAGGATGTTCTTGTATGGTATAGTTCTGCAGTGTCCATGAACCATTCTTTCACTGCTTTCTACCCCAATCACTTGGGCTGGACGGTAGAGCGACGGTCTCGCTTCATGCAGATAGGCTGTTCAATCCACGACCGTCCAAGTGGTTGGGTACTATTCCTTTCCCCCCGTCCCATCCCTAATCCTTATCCTGACCCCTTCCCAAGTGCTATATAGCCGTAATGGCTTGGCGCTTCCCCCCCCCCCTGATAATTCCCTCACTGCTTTCTATAGCTGGTTCATCATCATCTCTATTCCACGGGAATTTACTATGCCATTCACATTTTTTGTCATTAAGTCTGCACTTCCACCTATTATATCTATGTCTCAGTAGGTCTGTGTGAAAGTCCAATGCGCATCATTGCATAATTAAATTTGTCTGTTTTCAGTATTATGTTTGGTTTCACGTATGTAGCCATTTCTCTCAGTTTACTTGATTTGTTGGATATTCCATCTTCATTTGTGTTTTGAAAATGGAAACTTATTGCACTGTGGGAATGTGGAGGTGGTAAGGTCAAACGTGAGTGGTGAGGTTACCTTATCTTGAGGTGCTTCCGGGGCTTAGCGTCCCCGCGGCCCGGTCGTCAACCAGGCCTAAGGGGTGGGCAGGTAACGTGTGTGTGTGCTTAACATCAACATGTGGGTATGTTGATGTTTATCATGTGGGTATGTTGACGTTTATCATGTGGGTATGTTGACATTGATCGTGGGAGTAATATATCCAGTTCACTGTATATATTCAAATCTTTATCTCGACCCCCTCTTTCACTCCCCACAACCCCCTCATTCTCTCTCCTTCTCTCTCTCTCTCTCTCTCTCTCTCTCTCTCTCTCTCTCTCTCTCTCTCTCTCTCTCTCTCTCTCTCTCTCTCTCTCTCCTCCCACCTTGCCCGTACTCCCAGGCTGGGGCTGACGGCTTCCCTTATGCCTTAGTTTAGTTATAAATATTTACTAGCGAGAAGCATGCAGTGCCACCCCCTTCCGCCGCAGTGGGCGGCAGATGGCGTGGCAGTGTGGGGGAGAGGTGGCAGAGGAGGTAAGGCAGGGATGGAAGATCCTCGTGAGGGGCGGGGAAGGTAGACATTGAAGGTGGAAGAGAGGAAGAAATTGAATACGTGGAGGAATATGAAGAATAGATAGAAAGCGTGGCAGAGACGTAAGAAGATAAGAAGGAATATAAGAGATGTAGCTAAAGAGAAACTAAAGATTAAACAAGTCAAAGTGAGGAGGTAGAGTGAGAGTGAAGGGCAAGGAGAGAGAGAGTGTGAGGGTAAGGAGAGGGAGAGTGTGAGGGAAGGTGGAAGGTGTGAGGGAGGGCAGAATGAGTAAGGGGAAAAAGGACTTATGGGGGCGCGGAGTTAAGAGGAACTTGGACTTGAGATACTGAGAGTGATGATAGTGAAGGAGGGGGTGAGGAAGATGGCGGGAAGAAGTGTAATTCAGGGGAGGAAGAAGAGAATGGGAAGGCTTTAAAGCTGGGTAGTTGGAGGAGGAGGAGGAAGAAGAGGTAAAGGAAAATTTAAGATATGTTTAGTGCGAGGCGAGTGTCGTGGAAGGTGACAATACGGACGACTTGGCCAGAGCTTGAGCCACTGTTGTGTACAGGACGTGTGTGTGTACTCCTGTCCCGGCCCAGTACCTCTCCCTTCCTCTCCCACTTGTGTGTGTGTGTGTACTCCTGTCCCGGCCCAGTACCTCTCCCTTCCTCTCCCACTTGTGTGTGTGTGTGTGTGTACTCCTGTCCCGGCCCAGTACCTCTCCCTTCCTCTCCCACTTGTGTGTGTGTGTGTACTCCTGTCCCGGCCCAGTACCTCTCCCTTCCTCTCCCACTTGTGTGTGTGTGTGTGTGTGTACTCCTGTCCCGGCCCAGTACCTCTCCCTTCCTCTCCCACTTGTGTGTGTGTGTGTACTCACCTAGTTGTGCTTGCGGGGGGTTGAGCTTTGGCTCTTTGGTCCCGCCTCTCAACTGTCAATCAACTGGTGTACAGATTCCTGAGCCTACTGGGCTCTGTCATATCTACATTTGAAACTGTGTATGGAGTCAGCCTCCACCACATCACTTCCTAGTGCATTCCATTTACTAACTACTATGACACTGAAAAAGTTCTTTCTGATGTCTCTGTGGCTCATATGGGAACTCAGCTTCCACCTGTGTCCCCTTGTGCGTGTGCCACCCGTGTTAAATAATCCATCCTTCTCTACACTGTCAATTCCCCTGAGAATTTTGTATGTGGTGATCATGTCTCCCCGAACTCTTGTCTTCCAGCGACGTAAGGTGCAGTTCACGCGGCCTTTTCTCGTAACGCACACTTCTTAGTTCTGGGACTAACCTAGTGACATGCCGCTAAACTTTTTCCAGCTTCGCCTTGTGTGTGTGTATAGGCGGGGGGGGGGGGGGGTGGGGGGGGGCACTGCTCACAGTAGTAAGAAGGAATAGGAGTAAAATGTGTGCCAAAGCTTCATATGATTAGGTGAAATTATTTCAAGAATATAGACTTTTTTGTAGATTTTTAAATTCTAGAATTCTAGTCAGAGTGTAGTTATCGCTGACTGAGCGTCTTGTGTTGTAATTATTGCCTTCTGGTAACGAAATTTTGCTAGGGCGATGACTTTGAGAACGTTGGCCTTGAACTTAACAGTAATTTAATTGACATCTTTCCGGTGATACGCAGTTATGAACTGACAGGTTCAGTTAGAATGTGTCAGTATTTGAAATGAATCTTCCTTCAAAATACTTGAATATAAGTCAGAGAGAGAATGGCTTATTCCTTCAAAACCTTGTTGAATAGGTGGGAGCAAGGTTGTGCTTCATATCAATTTTTGCAAATGCTGCTGTCGAGGTGGGATATGCCCCGTGAGATGTTTACGTTTATAGGCTGCCTTGGTTGGTTGGTTGGTGTGATTCTTCATGGCCATCGAAGACTCAGACTTCACCCTCAGCATGTGTGCACCAGCACTCGACTCTCCATTAATCCTTATGGCTGACATAGCGGCAAAAGTATGTTAAAAACATATCAACTTTATCTAAATTTTCTCAGTAGAAATTGTAACTTTCTATCTCCTACACGAGACAAATTGTGCTGCGTGTGATCCTCATAGCAATAGGCATTTAAAGTTCAGTCATCAACCAAGAATTGGGCATCATTACTGAGGTGCATTACAACACTGAAGTGAACATTCCACAAAAAAGAGAATGCAGGGCCAAGCACACTTCCCTGTGGAATGCTGGCATCAGTTGAGTGGCTCTCAGACTCTACTCCATTTACGACTACCCACAGAGTCCGTTTGTGATGGCAGTTACTGCAGCAACTCTGGCCGGTACAGTCGCAGTCAGTTCAGCTCCCCGCAGCCCCAGCCCCGCGCTAATTAAGCTTCCACACATAGATACGTGGAATGGAACACATAAGCATGAATACAAATGTGGCATCACACGAAGGGGAACGGAATACGAGTGAGCTAAAAATAAATCTATTTTCATATTTACCATCTTTATTGTGGTCGTCAGCCCTAAGGAGTGTGTGTATTGTGGTCGTCAGCCCTAAGGAGTGTGTGTATTGTGGTCGTCAGCCCTAAGGAGTGTGTGTATTGTGGTCGTCAGCCCTAAGGAGTGTGTGTATTGTGGTCGTCAGCCCTAAGGAGTGTGTGTATTGTGGTCGTCAGCCCTAAGGAGTGTGTGTATTGTGGTCGTCAGCCCTAAGGAGTGTGTGTATTGTGGTCGTCAGCCCTAAGGAGTGTGTGTATTGTGGTCGTCAGCCCTAAGGAATGTGTGTAATGTGGTCGCCAGCCCTAAGGAGTGTGTGTATTGTGGTCGTCAGCCCTAAGGAGTGTGTGTATTGTGGTCGTCAGCCCTAAGGAGTGTGTGTATTGTGGTCGTCAGCCCTAAGGAGTGTGTGTATTGTGGTCGTCAGCCCTAAGGAGTGTGTGTATTGTGGTCGTCAGCCCTAAGGAATGTGTGTAATGTGGTCGCCAGCCCTAAGGAGTGTGTGTATTGTGGTCGTCAGCCCTAAGGAGTGTGTGTATTGTGGTCGTCAGCCCTAAGGAGTGTGTGTATTGTGGTCGTCAGCCCTAAGGAGTGTGTGTATTGTGGTCGTCAGCCCTAAGGAGTGTGTGTATTGTGGTCGTCAGCCCTAAGGAGTGTGTGTATTGTGGTCGTCAGCCCTAAGGAGTGTGTGTATTGTGGTCGTCAGCCCTAAGGAGTGTGTGTATTGTGGTCGTCAGCCCTAAGGAGTGTGTGTATTGTGGTCGTCAGCCCTAAGGAGTGTGTGTATTGTGGTCGTCAGCCCTAAGGAGTGTGTGTATTGTGGTCGTCAGCCCTAAGGAATGTGTGTATTGTGGTCGTCAGCCCTAAGGAATGTGTGTATTGTGGTCGTCAGCCCTAAGGAATGTGTGTATTGTGGTCGTCAGCCATAAGGAGTGTGTGTATTGTGGTCGTCAGCCCTAAGGAGTGTGTGTATTGTGGTCGTCAGCCCTAAGGAATGTGTGTATTGTGGTCGTCAGCCCTAAGGAATGTGTGTATTGTGGTCGTCAGCCCTAAGGAGTGTGTGTATTGTGGTCGTCAGCCCTAAGGAATGTGTGTATTGTGGTCGTCAGCCCTAAGGAATGTGTGTATTGTGGTCGTCAGCCCTAAGGAATGTGTGTATTGTGGTCGTCAGCCCTAAGGAGTGTGTGTATTGTGGTCGTCAGCCCTAAGGAGTGTGTGTATTGTGGTCGTCAGCCCTAAGGAGTGTGTGTATTGTGGTCGTCAGCCCTAAGGAGTGTGTGTATTGTGGTCGTCAGCCCTAAGGAGTGTGTGTATTGTGGTCGTCAGCCCTAAGGAATGTGTGTATTGTGGTCGTCAGCCCTAAGGAATGTGTGTATTGTGGTCGTCAGCCCTAAGGAATGTGTGTATTGTGGTCGTCAGCCCTAAGGAATGTGTGTATTGTGGTCGTCAGCCCTAAGGAGTGTGTGTATTGTGGTCGTCAGCCCTAAGGGATGTGTGTATTGTGGTCGTCAGCCCTAAGGAGTGTGTGTATTGTGGTCGTCAGCCCTAAGGGATGTGTGTATTGTGGTCGTCAGCCCTAAGGAGTGTGTGTATTGTGGTCGTCAGCCCTAAGGAGTGTGTGTATTGTGGTCGTCAGCCCTAAGGGATGTGTGTATTGTGGTCGTCAGCCCTAAGGGATGTGTGTATTGTGGTCGTCAGCCCTAAGGAGTGTGTTTATTGTGGTCGTCAGCCCTAAGGAGTGTGTTTATTGTGGTCGTCAGCCCTAAGGAGTGTGTGTATTGTGGTCGTCAGCCCTAAGGAGTGTGTGTATTGTGGTCGTCAGCCCTAAGGAGTGTGTGTATTGTGGTCGTCAGCCCTAAGGAGTGTGTGTATTGTGGTCGTCAGCCATAAGGAGTGTGTGTATTGTGGTCGTCAGCCCTAAGGAGTGTGTGTATTGTGGTCGTCAGCCCTAAGGAGTGTGTGTATTGTGGTCGTCAGCCCTAAGGAGTGTGTATATTGTGGTCGTCAGCCCTAAGGAGTGTGTGTATTGTGGTCGTCAGCCCTAAGGAATGTGTGTATTGTGGTCGTCAGCCCTAAGGAATGTGTGTATTGTGGTCGTCAGCCCTAAGGAATGTGTGTATTGTGGTCGTCAGCCCTAAGGAATGTGTGTATTGTGGTCGTCAGCCCTAAGGAGTGTGTTTATTGTGGTCGTCAGCCCTAAGGAATGTGTTTATTGTGGTCGTCAGCCCTAAGGAATGTGTTTATTGTGGTCGTCAGCCCTAAGGAATGTGTGTATTGTGGTCGTCAGCCCTAAGGAGTGTGTGTATTGTGGTCGTCAGCCCTAAGGAGTGTGTGTATTGTGGTCGTCAGCCCTAAGGAGTGTGTGTATTGTGGTCGTCAGCCCTAAGGAATGTGTGTAATGTGGTCGCCAGCCACCTGGTATATGTAGGTTGTGTCCGGCACTCGCGTCCCATATTGTTAATGTAGTTACTAACATTGTAGTTTATGTATGAGGTATTTAGTAACAATACTCTGCATGTATAATGCAGTCGGCAGAGCCATGTTGTATGATATATATATGCAGTATTAATATATATATATATTTATATACGTAATTTGAGGGTCTGTCATTTTTTAACGGTAACTGCTGTTGGGTACCTGCGCAACATGGTTGGATCGCGGGTTGGCATGACTGGAACAGTGCCAAGGCTGCCACCTGACTAATTTTGTAATATTATAACAATTAAACTCGGAATTATTTGATTATTATTTATGTTTTTCAGATTTTTTTCCTTTATTGTAAAACATGATGCACTGATGATTGCAAAATACAAAAAAAATGATCGTGCTTTGCCTATAATTAGATGTAATAGGGGACTGCCGGGTGCCAGGGATGGGGTGGATAGGAGACGAGCTAATGCGCACTATCCTCTCCCCCCCCCACCACCGGCAGCCCACCACCCGCAGCCCCCCCCCCTCCACCTGCAGCCCCCCACCCCCCACTATCCCCCAAGGCTGGGGGGTTGGGGGCAGTGTCCCCTCTACTTCTGGACACATCAATCAACGATCAACAGAAACTGGGATAAATAAGAGAGGTGAAAGAGAAAGGAGAGAGAGAGAGAGAGAGAGAGAGAGAGAGAGAGAGAGAGAGAGAGAGAGAGAGAGAGAGAGAGAGAGGAGGGAGAGGAGGGAGAGGAGGGAGAGGAAACAGATAGAGAGAGAATTCCCAAAACCTGACTATAATTTTTCTTTTGTGTCGGGAATTTTTTTTTTTGGGAGGGGAGCAAAGAGCTTGAACTGTCCTATTGTCTTCATCCAGTCATTATTAATTGAAGACCTGGTTGTAAACCGATTGGCCAATCGTGTTCCAGGGGAAAAGTAGCAGGGCAGGGCTTAACAAGAGCTCCGGAAAGGGAGAGGTTTATGCCAGCTAGTAAGAGTAAGGTCAGTAGTCATCAGAAGAAGTCACCAACCGGGAAGACAAGAAAATAATCTTGTATTACAAGAACAGTCTCGTAATTATTGCATAAAGGCTGGGAATTTGTGTCGGCGAGGAAGCCCCGGACGTGGCGCTGGTCGCCCCGGACGTGGCCCTGGTCGCCCCGGACGTGGCCCTGGTCGCCCCGGACGTGGCCCTGGTCGCCCCGGACGTGGCCCTGGTCGCCCCGGACGTGGCCCTGGTCGCCCCGGACGTGGCCCTGGTCGCCCCGGACGTGGCACTGGTCGCCCCGGACGTGGCACTGGTCGCCCCGGACGTGGCCCTGGTCGCCCCGGACGTGGCCCTGGTCGCCCCGGACGTGGCCCTGGTCGCCCCGGACGTGGCACTGGTCGCCCCGGACGTGGCCCTGGTCGCCCCGGACGTGGCCCTGGTCGCCCCGGACGTGGCCCTGGTCGCCCCGGTCGTGGCCCTGGTCGCCCCGGACGTGGCCCTGGTCGCCCCGACATCCACACGTATTTCGCTGGAAACAACCAATTTCTAGACTGATTTACATAATGGAAGAGTTGGCGGGAAAATGAGGGATGGAGTGTAACAGACGTAACCCCGTTAAGCCCATAAACGCCGACATATTGGAACCACTCGGCAATTCAGCCTTATTTCCCCCTCCACCCTCACACACACACCGCTGCTTCTGTTCCTAGATTTCTAATGTCTAGTTAGGCAAAACAGTTGCATTTTTGACGGAGTGTCAGATGGAGAGAACGGGGTGGTGTGGCCGCCTAAACCCCGACACTTCCCCACCTCCTCTCTCTCACCCTCGTCAACGATCTGAGACTGTGGTGGGGGGAGGGGCCCCTCTTCAAGTGTTTGAAGAGGGAATTCGGATCCTGCAGGAAGTTAAGGATCAGCCTCGTTGTGATGGATGCGAAGGCATGCTGAAAGCTATCAACAACAGCTTTATCGTTCGAATCAGCATACGAAAACGCCCCGGCCGCCAACAAGACTTCGTGAGTGTAAAAAAAACTTGAAACCTAGGCACCCCGCTCGCCCGCCCAAGCCTCGGCCCCCTGGCCCAAGCCCCGGCCCCCTGGCCCAAGCCCCGGCCCCCTGGCCCAAGCCCCGGCTCCCTGGCCCAAGCCCCGGCCCCCTGGCCCAAGCCCCGGCCCCCTGGCCCAAGCCCCGGCCCCCCTGGCCCAAGCCCCGGCCCCCTGGCCCAAGCCCCGGCCCCCTGGCCCAAGCCCCGGCCCCCTGGCCCAAGCCCCGGCCCCCTGGCCCAAGCCCCGGCCACCTAGCCCAAGCCCCGGCCCCCTGGCCCAAGCCCCGGCCCCCTGGCCCAAGCCCCGGCCCCCTGGCCCAAGCCCCGGCCCCCCTGGCCCAAGCCCCGGCCCCCTGGCCCAAGCCCCGGCCCCCTGGCCCAAGCCCCGGCCCCCTGGCCCAAGCCCCGGCCCCCCTGGCCCAAGCCCCGGCCCCCCTGGCCCAAGCCCCGGCCCCCCTGGCCCAGGCCCCGGCCCCCCTGGCCTCGCCACCACCCATAAAACTCTGCAGTGTTTACTTTTAATCCTCAGCACCGGATGAGCAAACTGAGGGAGGGATGGTCTCTTTTGTGATGTGTTGTGCTCCAGCCCTTGTGATGTGCTCCAGCCCTTGTGATGTGTTCCAGCCCTTGTGATGTGCTCCATCCCTTGTGATGTGCTCCAGCCCTTGTGATGTACTCCCTTGTGATGTGCTCCCTCTCTTGTGATGTGCTCCAGCCCTAGTGATGTGCTCCAGCCTTAGTGAGGTCTTATGCTCCCTGTGTGGTGATGTGTAATATATGTTGGCATTAATGTATTATGCTCGTAGTGATGTACTCGCAGTGATGTGATGTGTTCTCGGTGACGTGATGTGTTGGTGGTGATGTCATGTGCTCAGAGTGACGTGATGTGCTCGTAGTGACTGATGTCCTGATGGCTAATATGATGTGCTCGTAGTAACGTGATGCGTTTGTGGTGCAGTGATGTTCTGGTGCTGATATGATGTGCTCGTAGTGGCGTGATGTGCTAGTGATGCAGTGATGTGCTGCCTGTGCTGTGGGAGGAGTCAGGAATGTGGAGGATGGTGTGAGAGGGGAATTTATGACCGAGTCATCATGAGGACAGTTTGCTCTGAGCGCTTTATTTCTTCTTCCTCCTCCTCCTCCTCCTTCCTCGTCTCATTCTCTCCTGCTTCCTCCATCTTCCCTTTCTCCTCTTTCTCTGCTCCCCCCCCCCTACCTCCATACACGTTCTTTTTACCACTCTCCCTGTGCAGCACATATATACACACTCTCTCTTTATATATATATATATATATATATATATATATATATATATATATATATATATATATATATATATATATATATATATATATATATATATAAAATGAGATTTTTAGGCTCGTCGCGTCCGATTAAGAGGGTTTTTATTAATTTTTTCTAGCTATCTTCGCGGAAATAATCATAAATGTAACATATTTGAATAAGTTATTTAATAAGTTATTCAATAACTTATTAACAATAAGATCAATAAGTTATTTAACATTTGTCCAGTTTCGCATATGAATAATCAGCCTATTTAGGTTAAGTGAGGCTACTGAGTTAGTTTGGGTTCAAAACGCATGTCATGACTGTTGACTTTAATGTATCTTTCAAAGCTTATGAAAATAATTTTGATAAAAAATAGATGATTAAGCGGATTAGGCTTTTTTCCACAACACTTACGTCTGAAAAGCCTAACATATGTGATATGTGTTAGCATCACCCTGCGACCCTCGCTGATATGTACTGAGTGAGATCAGTACATATCAGCTGATATGGCTGTACTGAGATCAGTCAGCCAGGTAGCAGTGTCCAGACTGGTCAACCAGGTAGCAGTGTCCAGACTGGTCAGCCAGGTAGCAGTGTCCAGACTGGTCAGCCAGGTAGCAGTAACCAGGCTATGGCCTAGTATGCTTGGTCGTGAGGTTCCCCTCTCCCCTAGGTTGTGAAATCATAGCACATTCAGCGCGAGTATACATTGTCAATCTCATGGACAAGATGGCACCAGTTCTGGTCTATTTGAAAAATACTTTCACTCAAGTTAGGAGAGATGATATACACCGAGCCGTTCGGTGCCATTTCTCTCTTTTTTATCAATTCATCAAATCGTGTGGCAGCGGTAACTCAAAGCTTTTCCTTGGGGAAGATGGAATGACTCATGTATGGCAGGGTGATTACTTAGCTCCCCACCCCCCTCCTCCTGTGTTACTTGGTCCATGGGGAGAAAGTGGCAGGAAGTTTCTCAGGGATCTTTGTTCCAGGTTCATTGATACAACATGAGACCTTAGCAGGCAGGCAGGCAGGCAGGCAGGCAGGCAGGTAGGCAGGCAGGCAAGCAGGCAGGCAGGCAAGCAGGCAGGCAGGCAAGCAGGCAGGCAGGCAAGCAGGCAGGCAAGCAGGCAGGCAGGCAGCCGAGCAGCCAGTGTCATTTTCTAGCGCTTCAGTGTGGCGATCCCGTGGGAGCTCGCCCAGTGCATCTCAGGTTCCTGTCCGGCGTCGGAGGAGTTCGAAGGAATCTACAGCCTCTAGGAAACAAACTGGTTCCTAATGTTCCTATTTTGAAAACAGGAACTTTGTTGGCATGTAACTTTGAATCATGAATTATAAAATAATAAAAACGGGTGGAAGGAGAAGCAAATACTCATGCGAATTCTGAGACAATCTACGAGATATGCTCTGAATGCTCCTTATTTCCCTCTCTGAGGTTATGGGTCCCCACAATTTATTCCTCTTGTGCTTCGAGTGGGGTCGACGACCCCAGCAGACAGCTGCACCCCCCTCCCCGGGACCACTCCCCCTTCACCACCACCCCACCCCAACCCCTTGTGTGTGTATTCTCACCTATCTGTACTCAACTATTTGTGCCTGCACCATCGACCTCTAGCTCTTGGACCCCACTTTTTTAACCGCCGATTGTCTACTGCAGTAACTCCTGACCTATTTTCTTATACCTGCTTTTAAAGCTGTGACTTAAGTTTGCCTCTACAACCTGCTCCTTTAGGTTATTCCACCAATACGCTATAATAAAACTTTCAAATATCTCTATGACCCATTAGAGTCTAAAGCTTATGACCCATTAGAGTCTAAAGCTTATGACCCATTAGAGTCTAAAGCTTATGACCCATTAGAGTCTAAAGCTTATGACCCATTAGAGTCTAAAGCTTATGACCCATTAGAGTCTAAAGCTTATGACCCATTAGAGTCTAAAGCGTCGTGCAGCGAGAGGACACATCCGTGTTCTCTTGTTCTATTGGTATTCATCGTAACCATTCCCTCTTTTTCCACTGTCAATCCCCCTAAGTATTTTATACATCTGTATCATGTTTCTTCTCTCTCTCTCTCTCACTATTCCTTTCTAGCGTTGTCAGTTTAGTTCCTTCAGTCTCTCTTCATACCTCATCCCTCGCAGCTCCGGGACGAGTTTCGTTGCAAACGACTGCACTCTTTCGAGCTTCCTTATGTGTTTCTTTAGATGGGGCTCCACGATGAGGCGGCATACTCTACAATTGCTCTCTCATAAGCGGTATTCAGTGGTCTAAAAGCCTCCTTATTTAGGTGTCAGTGTGTATTCACCTAGTTCACCTAGTTGTGTTTGCGGGGGTTGAACTTTGCTCTTTCGGCCCGCCTCTCAACTGTCAATCAACTGTTTACTAACTACTTTTTTTTTTCTCCACACCACACACACACCCCAAGAAGCAGCCCGTGACAGCTGACTAACTCCCAGGTACCTCTTTACTGCAAAGTAACAGGGGCATTCAGGGTGAAAGAAACATTGCCCATTTGTTTCTGCCTCGTGCAGGAATCGAACCCGCGCCACATAATTACGAATCCTGCGCGCTATCCACCAGGCTACCAGGCCCCCTGGTGTGTGTGTGTGTATGTGTGTGTGTGTGTGTGTGTGTGTGTGTGTGTGTGTGTGTGTGTGTGTGTGTGTGTGTGTGTGTGTGTGTGTGTGTGCTCAGCTATATCATATTATAAATTGGCGCTCGTCAGTTTGACACGAAATTTTAGTCCGTGACGCCGAATGGTTGCTGCCCCCCCCCCCCCCCCCCCCCCCTGACTGTGACAGTTGAATGCCTCCAGAGTTGAGGACGGATCTCACGCTAACTGTTGGAGATATGGTGTAGTTATGAGAAGCGTGAGAGGTCGTGATAACGTATGGTAGATGAGGGCGAGGGGGAGGTACCCACCTTCCTTGTCTAGAATATCTTACCGAAACTCTCTTTTTTCCTACACTTTTCAGGTAGGTTGATGGTTGTGAAACGTGGCAGGAGGAGTCCGTGGAGTGCCGGGGCTCCTGCCTGCCTGGCCGGGGTGTTGTCGGAGCCTCCCCTTCACCCGCTGACAAAACTGGTAATGTTTATATTAATTTATTTAAACGTGGATCAATGTAGCAGGCGTATACATATATAGTGTGAGAGATGAGCCGTGTGAAGCAAGGTAGGCCTCCCTACGCTAGACAACAGTACGGTGAAAGGATCACGATTAAAGGATATTTTGAGAGACATTAACATAAAACTAAATCTTTAGCATTAAGACAAGAACAAGTGAAAAGTTGTAATTCAGGCGAGTCATGAGGATGTAAACAAGCATTTCTTCAGGGTAATGATAATGGTCTGATGACTTGCCCTCACCTGGGGGAAGGAACGGTCCTCAACCACTTGGACCGTCGGGAATCGAGCGCCGACTTGCATGAAAGGAAGCCGTCACAATACCGACCCACCCAAATGGTTCATGAACTGCAGCTCGATAATGCATCACAAATTGCAGTTGGTGAGAAGAAACAGGATAACGCTCGCACAGACACACACACACACACACACACACACACACACACACACACACACACACACACACACACACACACACACACACTCCACGTGTGTCATACAGGTGGGGTGTGTCACACTAGCCGTGTCATACAGGCGGTGCGTGTCACACTAGCCGTGTCATACAGGTGGTGCGTGTCACACTAGCAGTGTCATACAGGTGGTGCGTGTCACACTAGCCGTGTCATACAGGTGGTGCGTGTCACACTAGCCGTGTCATACAGGTGGTGCGTGTCACACTAGCCGTGTCATACAGGCGGTGCGTGTCACACTAGCCGTGTCATACAGGCGGTGCGTGTCACACTAGCCGTGTCATACAGGTGGTGCGTGTCACACTAGCCGTGTCATACAGGCGGTGCGTGTCACACTAGCCGTGTCATACAGGTGGTGCGTGTCACACTAGCCGTGTCATACAGGCGGTGCGTGTCACACTAGCCGTGTCATACAGGTGGTGCGTGTCACACTAGCCGTGTCATACAGGTGGTGCGTGTCACACTAGCCGTGTCATACAGGTGGTGCGTGTCAATGGATCATTAAGCGAACAGCGACTCATATTTATTTTCGCGAGGTGCCAGTTAGGCTTTATTGGCCAGCGGCAGTGTACACGGGGGGGGGGGGGAAGTTGTAGGGAGGGGTAAGGGGGTGTAGGGAGGGGGTTAGGGGGTGTAGGGAGGGGTGAGGGGGTGTAGGGAGGGGTAAGGGAGGTGTGTGGATGGGGGGGTGTTGGTGGGAGTGGCGTGTTGAGCGAGAGAGGTGTGTCTGACTGAAGTAGGGTGTGGGTGCAGGATAGATAGTAGATAGTAGGTAGTAGATACTAGAATAGTACAAGGGGAAGGTTGGTTGGGGCTCCATTGTATTAGTGGCAGTAAACATTAATGAGCCCCACAATAAAAGCTGCCGTATAAACTATAGGGCCAACATAACCTAACCTGACACACAGGGAACTATTGGTTCACACCAGGCAGGTCCTCTTTATAACCACCCAAAACGCTTTCGTATTCACGTCGAACCCTCGCTTAAAACAATCCATTGATCCCACGGCTATTACATTCCCGGAATTTTGTTCCATAAATGAACAAGCCTGTTGCCAAACTTATCCAATGGTATCTTAGCCGAGGGTGGAACGACAAGCCGAGTGGTCAACTTGGAGATACTTTGCTTCTAATTATTATTAAGAAACAGGAAGCTGAGAGTAACAGTTAGATGGAACGAATCATGTCATTTAAGAGAGTGGTGCAGGAATACGTGCTGGCACCCGTGGTATTGTACATTACAATACATTAGTACATTGATGTACACTGATGTACACTGATGTACATTAGTGTACATTAATGATATTGCTTATGAATTGGATTCCTTTGTAGCGTTTGTTTAGTTGATGACACAAAGTTGACGAGGGAGAGTGAGGACGAGGGAGAGTGAGGACGAGGGAGAGTGAGGACGAGGGAGAGTGAGGACGAGGGAGAGTGAGGACGAGGGAGAGTGAGGACGAGGGAGAGTGAGGACGAGGGAGAGTGAGGACGAGGGAGAGTGAGGACGAGGGAGAGTGAGGACGAGGGAGAGTGAGGACGAGGGAAAGTGAGGACGAGGGAGAGTGAGGACGAGAGAGAGTGAGGGAGAGTGAGAGTGAGGGAGAGTGAGAGTGAGGGAGAGTGAGAGTGAGGACGAGGGAGAGTGAGTGAGAGTGAGGGAGAGTGAGAGTGAGGACGAGGGAGAGTGAGTGAGAGTGAGGGAGAGTGAGAGTGAGGACGAGGGAGAGTGAGTGAGAGTGAGGACGAGTGAGAGTGAGGACGAGTGAGAGTGAGGGCGAGGGAGAGTGAGGGAGAGTGAGAGTGAGAGGACGAGGGAGAGTGAGTGAGAGTGAGGACGAGGGAGAGTGAGGACGAGGGAGAGTGAGGACGAGGGAGAGTGAGGACGAGTGAGAGTGAGGGCGAGGGAGAGCAGTACCAGTACAAGCAGGAATGAGGGGGCCGGGGCTGTGACAGTGTCAACAGGAAGGGGGTTTAGGGGCAGACACATCACCCAACTTTACACAAGAACACATAAGTCATAACGTGTGGTTACACACATACTAAACTGGCGAATATAACTACATTCCTCTGAAACTGTGAATAAGAAAATGCTCAAGGCTATGTGCTCCACGCACGTCAGCCCAACATTATAGTATGCAGCTGAAGAGAGGATCCCGGATGATGGTAAAGGAAAAGAAGTACCTTCAAACCTCTTCATTAAGGTCTGATCTCCCCAATCTGTCATCTCAATACGTTGTAATTCTAACAGAGTCACCCATTACGTTAGAAATGCGACTTAATGATAACAAAACCAAACGCCGTAATTTGGAGGCTTTCCATACATCAACCACGATAGGTTAGGTGGGTTGCTTGGGTTTGTACGCTTGTGGATAGGCAAAACCGTTGTGTTTTTTACGGAGTGGCAGCTGGCGAGGCCGGCCTGGGTGGTGCTGGGAGGAGACTCCTGCTCGCATCTCACTAGTGTCTCTCACTCAGTACACAGTCCTCACTGTGACCGTTGAAGACTGTTCAGTCGATGTGAGACATTGACGGGAAGACTGTTCAGTAAGCGTGAGACGTTACCAGATTACGTTATTTTAAGTTTTTATTCCTACAGACTTGTGAGTTTGCAGCAAATTACAAGTTTCTGATAGTTCCTTATAACACTTTCATGCAAAACGCGCTCCTCAGTAACTTGGGACGGACAAAATATATGCTCTCTGGATACTTGCGTCTTGGGTACGCGTAAACTTGCGTCTCGGGTACGCGTAAACTTGCGTCTCAGGTACGCGTAAACTTGCGTCTCGGGTACGCGTAAACTTGCGTCTCGGGTACGCGTAAACTTGCGTCTCGGGTACGTTGAAGAATATGAATACTCAATAAGCTGTGTTCACCTAACTGTGCTCACCTAGCATTACTTATCTCGCTTTGATTACTAGGTTGACCTTCAGCTCCTGGGCCCCACTTTTCCAACTGTCGGTCGTCTAATGGAGTGACTGACTGTCACTTTGTTTCTTGTCATATCTCATTTTGACACTAAGGATTGTGTTAGTCTCAGGCCTTTCTCCTCTTGCTTGGGTAAAGTTACTTTGTACACTTTGTACTTTGTAATTCCTCAAGCACTCCTGAGTATCTGACATGTCTCGATCATGTCCGCCCTTAATCTTGTGGCAAACCTTCGTACTATCTTAATCTTGGTTCTGTGCTAAATGGGAGGCTCTTTGCTTGTGTTGCATTTTCCAGCACGAGTCGCTGGACAATGGCGCTATTCAGGTTTGTGAACGTATACTTGTCAAGGTTTGTGAAGGCTGTCGTGTCATACAGACACAATTACATAATTGCGCCAACAATCACATACATACGCACACAATCACACATGCGAACATGAACGCAGATACGCACACACGAACGTAGATACGCACACACGAACGTAGATGCGGACACATGTACGAAGATACGCACACACGAACGTAGATGCGCACACATGTACGAAGATACGCACACACGAACGTAGATGCGCACACATGTACGAAGATACGCACACATGAACGTAGATGCGCACACATGTACGAAGATACGCACACATGAACGTAGATGCGCACACATGTACGAAGATACGCACACATGAACGTAGCCACGCACACACGAACGTAGATGCGCACACACGAACGTAGATGCGGACACATGTACGAAGATACGCACACACGAACGTAGATGCGCACACATGTACGAAGATACGCACACATGAACGTAGATGCGCACACATGTACGAAGATACGCACACATGAACGTAGCCACGCACACACGAACGTAGATGCGCACACACGAACGTAGATACGCACACACGAACGTAGATACACATGAACATAGACACGCACACATCCACATTATAACAAGGCAAGGGGGTGCAAGAAACATTTACCCAATAGGGAGAGAAAGAGCAGCGTTGTTCAGGGGAAGGCTGAAAGGTAGCTACCAGGCTACCTTGCTGGTAGCTGGTCTCAGCTACCAGCACCATCAGTAGCGGAGACCAGCTCAGCCCCAGAGATGTCGCAGCCCGTCTCCACCCCCCCTTCCCCCTCACAGTCCCAAATTAATGGTGGATAAGGGTTTTAGTCGTGGGGGTTCCGTTCCCCCTCGGGGTTAAAGGAACCAAATAGTGGGTACCTTGGGGTATGGAACTGTTCCTTGGGGTAGATGTGATATGGGGTATAGGATAGAAATGACT
Source organism: Procambarus clarkii (assembly GCF_040958095.1). Taxonomy (NCBI): domain Eukaryota; kingdom Metazoa; phylum Arthropoda; class Malacostraca; order Decapoda; family Cambaridae; genus Procambarus; species Procambarus clarkii. The sequence continues at coordinate 33,568,261 of NC_091170.1, forward strand.
GGGACTCGATCCCTGAAGAAATGTTACTAGATTATAACAAACTATCATCGTTAGTAACTGCATCTCGATCGCACAGAAACAACAGGAAAATATAACTAGTTGTGTGTTTGTGATTTACCGTTTTCTATAGTTTGTAAAATCTGCGACTTCGCGACTTCGGAGCTGAAGCTCGACCCTGCAAACAAATCTTGATGTATACATTAATGAGAAACGCAATATAAACTCCCTGTTTCAACAGGCAGCGCAGTGAAGCCAACTAGACCATACAAAAACATTTCAAAAGTTGGAACAGAAGAAGGTAGAGATGTGCTAAAGAGAGCATGAAATGAATTCAGGCTTTCATGAGGGACGGACGGAAGGCGCTAAATTACGGACCCGTGTCATTAACCATATGAAGCGCTGGAGAGAGTAATCAGCTTGATAATAGTGGAGCTTCTGGAGAGCATAAACCTTTTAACAAAACTACACTATGGATTTAGAAGGGAAAGTCGTGCCTGACAAAGTTGATAGTTATGTAACATGGTTGCTAAAATACGACTAGGAAAAAAGAAGGCTATGTAGATTGCTTTTTCCTACACTGTCAGAAACCATTTGATACTGTTCATCATGAAAGTCGGGAGTACACGATGGAGAAGCAGGCTGGGATAACTGGAGAGGCACTGAACTGGGTAAGGGAGTAGCTGAAGGACAAAAAACAAAGAGTCACAGTGAGAGGCGAGGTCTCCAGCTGGAGGAATGTAACAAGTGGGACCCACCAAGGCTCAGTCATACCTTGAGGTGCTTCCGGGGCTTAGCGTCCCCGCGGCCCGGTCGTCGACCAGGCCTCCTGGTTGCTGGACTGATCAACCAGGCTCATGGCACCAGGTCATGGCACCACTATTGTTCCTGATTGATGTGAATGATCTACCCGAGGAATGTTAAAACAGAGGAGGACTGCAGAATGTTACGCGAACACCATAATAAACTCCACGAATGGACAAGCAAATGGTTGTTGGAGAAATATCATAATGTGTGTATACCATAATGCAAGGCAACTGCAGGAACCAGAGAGAGTGAACAAGATTTAGGAGTGGATGTAATTCCAACACTAACACCAGAGGCACACGTAGGCAGGGTGACATCGGCAGCATGTGCGACGCTGGTGAACATTAGAACGTCGTTTAGAATCCTAAATCAGAACTCTTTTAGAGTTCTGATTTAAGAGGGTTAAGCTATGAGGTTAGGTTCAAGGAACGATCTCCCAACTCTGGGGGACAGAAGAAACAAAGGAGACATGACTACATCGTACAAGATACCGAGGGTAATAGACAAGGTGGACCAGGCCATCTTTAAAGCGAG
>NC_091170.1:33574598-33589598 GCF_040958095.1 Procambarus clarkii
ATCACCTGGCAACAATTACCATCACCTGGCAACAATCACCATCACCTGGCAACAATTACCATCACCTGGCAACAATTACCATCACCTGGCAACAATTACCATCACCTGGCAACAATCACCATCACCTGGCAACAATTACCATCACCTGGCAACAATTACCATCACCTGGCAACAATCACCATCACCTGGCAACAATCACCATCACCTGGCAACAATCACCATCACCTGGCAACAATCACCATCACCTGGCAACAATCACCATCACCTGGCAACAATTACCATCACCTGGCAACAATTACCATCACCTGGCAACAATTACCACAGGTTTTGCCATAACAGTGATGAGCTGATGTGACTCTGAAGTTGTATGTCTGACAGGAAGTTCTTCGTGAATGTTAATACTTTTATCCTGATATTAAAGTTGGCCCAGACCCGACCCCAGCGTCACACGGCCTCTAGGGTGGGGAGGGGGAGAGAGAGAGAGAGAGAGAGAGAGAGAGAGAGAGAGAGAGAGAGAGAGAGAGAGAGAGAGAGAGAGAGCTGACGTTGTAAGCCGCCTTGCAAGGGACATTCTACTAGCATCAGCCTTTGCAACGTGATGAAACAGTCGTTTGAGTGATGAGCAAACCCTCACATCATCACAGAATGGAGAATTGACGTCCTTTCAGTCCGGCCGGGACCATTATCAAGTCGGTCCAGGACGGACCGAAACGTCGGCGTCTCTCTGTTTTCCGATGAGTAGTTTGATCATCATCATCTTCAACCACGTTATTGTGGTTCTACTTCTGTAGAGTGGTTTGTGTGTTGCTTGTCTGCGGCTCTGTGGTGACGGAGGTGTCTGCTGGGTGTATTTCCTCGAGTGGCGCCGCGCACTCCACACTAACCTCACCTCAACCATTCCACTTGAAGGAAATATTGGTCAAGCACGCGGCTATCTTACAGGCAGAGTGACGACAGTGTCTGGCTATCTTACAGGCAGGGTTACAGCAGTGAGTGTCCGGCTATCTTCCAGGCAGGGTGACAGCAGTGTGTGTGTCCAGCTATCTTACAGGCAGGGTGACGACAGTGAATGCCCGGCTATCTTCCAGGCAGGGTGACAACAATGAGTGCCCGGCTATCTTACAGGCAGACAGTGAGCGCCCTCTAGACTGCATTAGGTGCTCGTACCTTTGGCCAGAAGAAATGCCAGTTTGACATTTATTAAAGACTGTTCATTCTAAAGCGTCACAAGTGGCCGTTCTTGGCGAAGGAACTCGAGGGTGGGCTCGTTGAGCCGTGCTTCAGCGCCAGTGTTGAGACGGGGGGGGGGGGGATAGTTATTGACGATGGTGGTAGTGCGTGTTGTTTAAGGGCATGAGGGAGAAGGGCTCAGGGGAGGAGGAAGGGCTCGAGTGAGGGGGAAGGGCTCAGGGGAGGGGGAAGGGCTCAGGGGAGGAGGAAGGGCTCAGGGAAGGGGGGAAAGGCTCAGGGGAGGGGAAGGGCTCAGGGGAGGGGAAGGGCTCAGGGGAGGGGGAAAGACTCAGGGAAAGGGGAAGGGCTCAGGGGAGGGGAAGGGCTCAGGGGAGGGGGAAAGACTCAGGGAAAGGGGAAGGGCTCAGGGGAGGGGAAGGGCTTAGGGGAGGGAAAAGGGCTCAGCGGAAGGGCTCAGGGGAGGGGGAAGGGCTCACGGGAGGGGAAGGGCTCAGGGGAAGGGGAGGGTTGTCCAGCCTGCAGCAGTGGTGTCACACGTCCCTCCTGCAGGTGTTGTGTGTGAGGTCCGGTGCTCGCCTCCTCGAGGGCCACTCCAGTGGCTCACCAAACATGTGTGTTTGGTGAGCCACTGTGAAGGGTTTGGGGGAGTAGAACAACTCCCACATGTCCCTGCACTCTCGTGTTGATGAGGTGCGTCCCGTATTGATGAAGTGCGTCCCGTATTGATGAGGTGCGTCCCGTATTGATGAGGTGCGTCCCGTATTGATGAGGTGCGTCCCGTATTGATGAGGTGCATCCTGTATTGATGAGGGGCATCCCGTATTGATGAGGTGCGTCCCGTATTGATGAGGTGCGTCCCGTATTGATGAGGTGCATCCCGTATTGATGAGGTGCGTCCCGTATTGATGAGGGGCATCCCGTATTGATGAGGTGCGTCCCGTATTGATGAGGGGCGTCCCGTATTGATGAGGTGCGTCCCGTATTGATGAGGTGCGTCCCGTATTGATGAGGGGCGTCCCGTATTGATGAGGTGCGTCCCGTATTGATGAGGTGCGTCCCGTATTGATGAGGTGCGTCCCGTATTGATGAGGGGCGTCCCGTATTGATGAGGTGCATCCCGTATTGATGAGGTGCGTCCCGTATTGATGAGGGGCATCCCGTATTGATGAGGTGCGTCCCGTATTGATGAGGGGCGTCCCGTATTGATGAGGTGCATCCCGTATTGATGAGGTGCATCCCGTATTGATGAGGGGCGTCCCGTATTGATGAGGCTACCATGTGACCTCTGCCTTCCCTGACTAATGTCAGGAAACTTGAATATTTCCACGTTCACAAATTATTTTAACACTGCAATAATAATAATATTGTGAATGAAACACACAGATATCACACTAACCTGAAATATATCAATGAGAAAATCCACCAGGGCTGTGAGATGGATTCGAACCTGCGATCCGGGCATTGTCAAGTCGCGTACTCTACCACTGGACCACCGACACTTGTTAAAGTCATTTAACCGGATTTCTCCTGAAGTCACAGAAAGTGTGGAGGCCTCTACTGACGCCAGGCCAAGTGTTGGCGTGTGACCCACAAGCACTCTTTGTTGTATGACTTACACAAGACAGCGGTGGTCCTGTGGTAGCGTACCCGACTGGCCATGCTGGGGGTCCCAGGTTCGTGCCCACCTCACAACCCTGGTGGAGTGTCTCAATATTGTGAATGGTTGTTATTATTATTATTATTAATTCGCTAGTAATCTCTACAGTACTGTCCGAGATTAAAGTTAGACTCTGAAGAGTGGAGTGGGGATAACTATGGAAGGTAGAGAGCCATCAGTTGAAGGCGGCCGCTGTATCCAGCACCCGTCTAAGAAAGTACTAGATATAGCGGGATTTCCAGCAATAATGGTTCCAGAAGTGAGGGGTTTGAGTACGAGGAGAGGCCGAGGGAGGCCGAGGGAGGGCGAGGGAGAGCAAGGGAGGGCGAGGGAGGCCGAGGGAGGCATTGGGGTGGTTGGGGTGGGGTATGGGGGGGGGGATTGGGGTCGGGTATGGGGGGGAAGGGTTGAGACCTAAACATATGTTTTTAATACATTCCTACTGACAGTATTTTGTCCTCTAAACTTTCTCTTTGGATATTTATTTCTCAAGTTCTGAATGCAGAGTTATCGACAGTGAATACTGGGTTTTACCCATGAATGCTTTTAGCAGTGATTGCAGGTTATTTATCGATAACCCCCTACCATCACGATAAATATATGGTTATCAGCGATGAATACAGGGCATCAGACGAGGAATACAGGGCATCAGACGAGGAATACAGGGCATCAGACGAGGAATACAGGGCATCAGACGAGGAGTACAGGGCATCAGACGAGGAATACAGGATATCAAACGAGGAATACAGGGCATCAGACGAGGAATACAGGGCATCAGACGAGGAATACAGAGCATCAAACGAGGAATACAGGGCATCAGACGAGGAATACAGGGCATCAGACGAGGAATACAGGGCATCAGACGAGGAATACAGGGCATCAGACGAGGAATACAGAGCATCAGAGGAGGAATACAGGGCATCAGACGAGGAATACAGAGCATCAGACGAGGAATACAGAGCATCAGACGAGGAATACAGAGCATCAGACGAGGAATACAGGGTATCAGACGAGGAATACAGGGCATCAGACGAGGAATACAGGGCATCAGACGAGGAATACAGGGCATCAGACGAGGAATACAGGGCATCAGACGAGGAATACAGGGCATCAGACGAGGAATACAGGATATCAGACCAAGAATACAGGGACGCCGCTGACCAATACACTCAGGACCGTTGGTGTGAATTATCGTCGTCAGGACCAAAACGTTTCCAAATTCCCAGCAGTAATTATTGTTCCACTGTCGACCCAAATACACTTATTTACCGTTACCGGGGACACTCCACAAGTATCTTGCACCACCGTTGTATCCGTGATAGATCGTCAGATCACTTATCTGTTGCTCAAACGGTTTGGTGAGGGAGGGGGAGGGGGTTGAGGGAGGCTGATCTGTTTGGACGAAGTTCAGCCTGTATGCCTTTTTTTCTTTTGTTTTCCAAACTTAAAGCGCATTTGGGGAGGGAATCAGAAGCAAATTTTCGGAGGAAATCTCTTCGGTGTTTTTAATTTTTTTTTGGGGTGTAAGCTGATGTGTATGTTGTTCCAGAGCTTACGGCGACGTTTGTTGTGTTAGGTGTGTGTGTGTGTGTGTGTGTGTGTGTGTGTGTGTGTGTGTGTGTGTGTGTGTGTGTGTGTGTGTGTGTGTGTGTGTGAGTGTGTGTGTTGTGTGTATGTGTGTGTGTGTGTGTGTGTGTGTGTGTGTGTGTGTGTGTGTGTGTGTGTGTGTGTGTGTATTTACTATTTGTGTCTGCAGAATCGAGCTATTAGATCTTGGACCGCGCCTTTCTAGCTAGTCTATTTGTCCTCTATTATGTCTACTACATATATTTCTCTCTAACACACACACACACACACACACACACACACACACACACACACACACACACACACACAAAGTCTTCCCCTCTCCCCCCACTCCCCTAAACCCTCCCCTCTTCCTCACCCACCTCAGCCCTCCCTTTTCCCCCACGCCCCCCAAGCCCTCCACCCTTTCTCTCCCCCCAAGCCCCCCCATCTCCCCTATCCCCCACAGCCTCTCCTCCCCCCATGCTTCCCCAACCCTCCCTCTCTTACCCACCCCCTGTACCCTCCCCCTCTTATCCACCCCCTGTACCCTCCCCCTCTTATCCACCCCCTGTACCCTCCCCCTCTCCCCCACCACCCCAAGCCCTCCCTCCTCCACCAATCCCCCCGTGCCAGGTCCCCCCAGCTCCCACTCACCCCAGATCCCAAAGGTCCCCCCCAGAAAAGAAGCAGAAGAGAGTCAGTTTCAGGGTGATGTACTCGAACATAGATGGGATCACAAGCAAGACAAGTGAACTAAGGGAAAGAGCACAAGAAGTTAACCCAGATGTAATCGGACTCACTGAAACAAAACTCTCTGGAATCATAACGAATGCCGTGTTTCCCCAGGAGTATACAGTAATAAGGAAAGAGAGGGAAGGTAGAGGAGGAGGCGGAGTGGCCCTACTCATGAGAAGGGAATGGAGTTTTAAGGAGATGGCCATCCCGGGCTGTGAGGAGTTCAGAGACTACATAGCAGGCACCATAACAATGGGAGGACCAAGAATAGTAGTAGCAGTAATATACAACCCTCCACCAAATGACAGGAGACCCAGTCAAGAGTATGAAAACAACAACAAGGCAGTTAACACTATAATTGAGAGGGCAGCCTCTGCTGCCTGTAGAAATAGATCCCACCTGCTCATCATGGGCGACTTCAATCACGGAAAGATTGACTGGGAGAACAAGGAACCGCATGGAGGCGAGGATACGTGGAGAGCCAAACTATTGGAGGTGGTGACAAGCAACTTTTTAACGCAGCATGTCGGAGAACCCACAAGGATGAGAGGCAATGACGAACCAGCGAGACTCGACCTAGTCTTCACTCTGAACGACTCCGACATAAGAGAAATCGGTTTTGAGGACCCAGTAGGAATGAGCGACCACAGTGTACTGGTGTTTGAGTACTTGATTGAAGAAGGGTTATTGAACTCGAGGAGGGATACCGAAACCAAAAGGTTAGCATACCGAAAGGGAAACTATGAGGGGATAAGAAAATTCCTAACAGATATAGCATGGGAAACAGAGCTCAGGGGAAAGACGGCCCAAGATATGATGGATTACATCACGCAGAAGTGCAAGGACGCAGCAAACAAGTTTGTCCCAGTCCAAAAGGAAAACAGAGAAATGAAGATGAGAAACCCATGGTTTAATCAAAGATGTAGGCTAGCTAAGCAGCAAAGTAAAAGGGCATGGAGAAACTATAGGAATAACAGGACACTGGAGAGCAGAGAAAGATACCAGAATGCCAGGAATGAATATGTCAGGATGAGAAGAGAGGCAGAAAGACAATACGAAAATGACATCGCAAGCAAGGCAAAGACTCAGCCTAAATTGTTGCATAGCCACATTAGGAGAAAAACAACAGTAAAGGAACAGGTTATGAGATTAAGGATAGGGGCGGAAGGATTCACTACAAATGACAAGGAAGTGTGTGAGGAATTGAATAAGAAATTCCAGGAGGTCTTCACCTTAGAACAAGGAGAAATTCCAGAGGTAAATGAGGGAATAGCTAACCAGGAACCACTGGAAGAGTTTGAGATTACCAGTGGGGAAGTAAGGAAGTGTTTACTAGAGTTGGACGTGACGAAGGCTATAGGCCCAGATGGAATCTCCCCTTGGGTTCTAAAGGAAGGAGCAAGAGAACTGAGCCTACCACTCTCCATAGTGTATAACAAATCACTGGCAACAGGGGAACTGCCAGATACTTGGAAAGCAGCTAACGTAGTCCCGATATACAAGAAAGGGGATAGACAGGAGGCACTGAACTACAGGCCAGTGTCCCTAACCTGCATACCATGCAAGCTGATGGAGAAGATTGTGCGAAAAAAACTAGTGGAGCATCTGGAGCGAAGGAACTTTGTAACACAGCATCAACATGGGTTCAGGGATGGCAGGTCCTGCCTCACAGGGTTACTTGAATTCTACGACCAGGCAACAAAAATAAGGCAAGAAAGAGAAGGGTGGGCAGACTGCATATTTTTGGATTGTCAGAAAGCCTTTGATACAGTGCCACACAAGAGGCTAGTGCGAAAGTTGGAGATGCAGGCTGGAGTGAGAGGGATGGTACTCCGGTGGATAGAGGAATACCTAAGCAACAGGAGACAACGAGTCTGTGTGAGGGGTGAAGTCTCAGATTGGCGAGACGTCACAAGTGGAGTCCCGCAGGGGTCAGTCCTCGGACCTATACTGTTTATGGTATATGTAAATGATCTCCCAGAGGGTATAGATTCGTTCCTCTCAATGTTTGCCGACGATGCAAAAATTATGAGGAGGATTGAAACAGAGGATGATAGTAGGAGGCTACAAGATGACCTGGATAGACTGAGTGAATGGTCCAACAAATGGCTGTTGAAGTTCAACCCGAGTAAATGCAAAGTAATGAAACTAGGCAGTGGAAACAGGAGGCCAGGCACAGGATACAGAATAGGAGATGAAGTACTTAATGAAACAGACAGAGAGAAAGATCTAGGAGTTGATATCACACCAAACCTGTCTCCTGAAGCCCACATAAAGAGAATAACGTCTGCGGCATATGCGAGGCTGGCTAACATCAGAACGGCGTTCAGGAACCGGTGTAAGGAATCATTCAGAATCTTGTACACCACATATGTAAGACCAATCCTGGAGTATGCGGCCCCAGCATGGAGCCCGTACCTTGTCAAGCACAAGACGAAGCTGGAAAAAGTCCAAAGGTATGCTACTAGACTAGTCCCAGAACTAAGAGGCATGAGTTATGAGGAAAGGCTGCGGGAAATGCACCTCACGACACTGGAAGACAGAAGAGTAAGGGGGGACATGATCACAACCTACAAAATCCTCAGGGGAATCGACCGGGTAAACAAGGACGAACTTTTCAACACTGGTGGGACGCGAACAAGGGGACACAGGTGGAAGCTGAGTACCCAAATGAGCCACAGAGACGTTAGAAAGAACTTTTTCAGTGTCAGAGTAGTTAGCAAATGGAATGCATTAGGAAGTGATGTGGTGGAGGCTGACTCCATTCACAGTTTCAAATGTAGATATGATAGAGCCCAATAGGCTCAGGAATCTGTACACCAGTTGATTGACGGTTGAGAGGCGGGACCAAAGAGCCAGAGCTCAACCCCCGCAAGCACAATTAGGTGAGTACAATTAGGTGAGTACACACACACACACACACACACACACACACACACACACACACACACACACACACACACACACACACACACACACACACACACACACACACACATCCCCTGGAAGCAGCCCGTAGCAGCTGTCTAATTCCCAGGTACCTCTATACTGCTAGGTGAACAAGGGCACGAGAGTGAAAGAAACTCTGCCTCGGCCGGGAATCGAACCCGGTCCTTTAAGACTAGTGTCAAAGTGTACAATTCTTTACAATGGTCGCCAGCTGGGTGTCCCCTATCTTGAGATGATTGATTTCGGGGCTTTAGTGTCCCCGCGGTCCGGTCCTCGACCAGGCCTCCACCCCCCGGAAGCAGCCCGTGACAGCTGACTAACACCCAGGTACCTATTTCACTGCTAGGTAACAGGGGCATAGGGTGAAAGAAACTCTGCCCATTGTTTCTCGCCGGCGCCCGGGATCGAACCCGGGACCACAGGATCACAAGTCCAGCGTGCTGTCCGCTCGGCCGACCGGCTCCCTTACTATTTTTTTCATGTGTGACCCCTGGCTAGAGGGGACAGCCAGCTCTAAGGCCCAGGGGAGCTCTAAGGCTCCACTGGGCCTTAGAGCTGGGTGATGTTAGTGTGTTTCCAGCGTCAAGAGACTGTCTTACTAAAGTGCCGTTATCCTAACCTACCTGAGGACCCAAAACAGAAAACGGGGCAGTATGTCAATTTCGCGACCCGCTACCATTTTCCTAGTACGACAATTTTTGGCCGTGGGGTAAAGTATATCTTCACCTACAGCCCAAAGCCTTTACCTCTCTGGCCTACTATTAGGAAGACGGGGTGCTGGGTCGGCTCGTGATACAAAGACAATCGATTCGCAAAGATCCTCGCGAAATATACACTGGAATTGGCGGGGGCAGCGTTGGGGCAGGGGGTATGGGTTAAGGCCGGTGTTGGACAGTGGCTGGGGTGGGTGTAATATATATATATATATATATATATATATATATATATATATATATATATATATATATATATATATATATATATATATACACCCACCAACACCCACTGACCGACTTCTCGCGCTAGAAACAAAACTTTCCCTTCCGTCGTCTCTGTATTTACTATTATTTCCTTTTTCCCCTTCCCTTGGTGGCGCAGTTCCCCTCTCCCCTGAATTAATTTCCCCTCAGGCATTGTGTATTCCCAGGACGCGTGAAAAAGTTCCCTTCCGTCCTCAGTGATTACTTTGTATCTCTTACTCTACTTTTTAGTGTCTTTTTTATATTCTGATCTTGCGTACACATCTTCGTAACTCCATCTTTGTTACTCTTATTCTCCACCAAATTGTTGACTTGCATTATTCTCTTTCCGTTCCTGCTTTACCTTGGAGGAGCCTGGCCGCACCTGGGCGTCTCCTGGCCGCACCTGGGCGTCTCCTGGCCGCACCTGGGCGTCTCCTGGCCGCACCTGGGCGTCTCCTGGCCGCACCTGGGCGTCTCCTGGCCGCACCTGGGCGTCTCCTGGCCGCACCTGGGCGTCTCCTGGCCTTGGGAATGTATCTCTCCCTATTACAATTACCACCTCTTTCTGTACACAAATTTATTCTCCATCCCGTTCTTTTCCTTTCTTCGTCGTATGTTTCTCATTCTCCATTTCTTTCCTTTTCTTTCTCTTCAGCTTTCCTTCCCTTGCTTATATTTATAGTTTCTTTTATAGTTATTCTGTCTCTGTCTCTGTCTCTCATCAAAGCAGTGATGGGTGTGTTGGTAACATGTCGAAGGTGTGACCAACTAGAGACCTTTCCCGGGGCGCTGTGTCACTTCCCTGGTCTATTTCCGTGTTGTAAAGTGGAAGTTTCTCACGTATTGGAAGGATTAACCCTCTTTTGCCCAGTTTAGAGGCTGGAACACCGCTCTCACTCAAGCTTCTCTATTTTCCTCACGTTAACCTACTGGTTTTGGTGACGCTGGCGCCCCGGATGCCTTATATTAATGTCTTTCAGTACAGGGAGGAGTGATGGGGACTCGGCCGGGTTAGTGTTTATATAATATAGGAGATATTTATGGTGTAGGAGGCTGTCTTCCTACAGTGCTGGCTGTACGCTCACTGTAAGGACAATGACGGCACTGTAATGAGGCAGTGTGCGATACTATAGTGTGTTATTATCTTAATATTTTCTCTCTATCTGTTCGTATGCGTTTGAACATTCCCGCGTTGTATCTTTTTATGCAAAATTCATTTTATTATTATTTTTAATGTTAGTATACTAATATTGTTGTTGCTATGGTTGGTAATTAGTTATTATTATTAGGGTTGATGGGTGTTATTTGGATTGGTGATAATTAGTTATTGTAATTATTGGTATATCAGTCGTCGGGTTGCCTCTTGTGATGAGTTGCGGTCATCATATAACTCATGACTCCTGCTCTAGGAGCTGTGATGAGGCGGTCTCCAAGTACCTCACATCTCACCTCATGCTGCATCTTCAACACCTTTGCTCACTGTTCTTGCTCTCAAGAGCTGCCTTCTTTACAGCATGATGAGGTCCAGTTTACAGCATGTTGAGGTCCAGTTTAAAGCATGTTGAGGTCCAGTTTACAGCATGCTGAGGTCCAGTTTCCTCACAGCCTCTCCTCATAGCTCAGGCCTACATAAACCGGAACCAGGCCTATATAAAGCTTTAGGTTATACTCGTTGTTCTTTTTGCTTTTCCAAGGGGGGGATGGGAGGGGGGGAGGGGGAGGGGGGAGGGGAGGGGAGGGGGAACTGCACATTGAGGATACACCAGCACTGTTCTAACATAGCCAGGCTAGTCGTATCTATCCATCCTACTGAACGCCTCAACCCAAGAATACCTTTATCACCCATACCCCCCAACACCATCACACTCCTCCCCCCTCCTCCCTTACCCCCCCCTCTACTATCACCCAATCACCTCTCCCCCCTCTCTCACCCCCTCTACCTTACTCCGATACAATTATGAGCATAAAAGGCGCCACAAAAGGTGCAGGGAGCGCCTCCGGAGGCGTCCACAATGGCCGCCTGACACAGGTATTCCCGCCCCCCGAGGCACTGTTACAATTGGTGAGGAGCAGGCGGTAGTGAAGGGGATTATTAGCGGGGAGAGTGAGGAGAGTGAGGAGTGAGGAGAGTGAGGAGTGAGGAGAGTGAGGAGTGAGGAGAGTGAGGAGTGAGGAGAGTGAGGAGTGAGGAGAGTGAGGAGTGAGGAGTGAGGGAAGTCGTACACGCGGAGAGACGACCAACAACTATCTGTGGAGATTAGTACAAGTTACTAGGAAAATCGTTACGCCTCGCCCGGGAAGGTCAGGGGTCACGCCCTCCACCCTATAGTGTAGGGTGTACACTCTACACCCCTGCTCTACACCCTCCTTCCTCCCCTACACCCTCCTTCCTCCCCTACACCCTGGTCTACACCTTACAGCAACATCCTGTCTTTTTATCTTACACTAATCATTCAGTTCGACTCTTTCTCTCTCCACTCCTACTCACACACACACACACACACACACACACACACACACATTATATATATATATATATATATATATATATATATATATATATATATATATATATATATATATATATATATATATATATGTGTATATATATATATAATGTGTGTGTGTGTTTGTGTGTGTATCATTGAATATGGCTGCATATTCCATGTTGATATTTTTCCTGCTTAAGGCTTCTATCCTTGTGACTAGTAGTCTTGCATCTTGGTTTAATTGAAAGAGGATTTCTCCAAATGTCATATTTGTTCTAGCTTGACTAAGATAATAAACACCAACTGTATTGCATTTATTATAATTTACACAACGTTTCGAACCAACAAGGTTCATTCTCAAGTGAGGAGACAGGATTTTTGTTTTACATTCAGCTACTGGGAACAAAAAGTTCCAAGTAGCACGGGCTATGGTGAGCCCGCAGTGGACTTACCTACCACAGGAGCGGGGCTGTAACTGGAGACAGGATTGATTGATGAAGAGTAAGCCACCCAAAAGGTGGCACGGGCATGAATAGCCCTTAAGGCGACAGGAGAGGACATATTGGATTTCTACCGCTGGGAGGTCAGGTACATACAATTAAGTGAAGAATAAGAAGTAAAAGTAAGGGGGGTCAATAACCTATGTATACAAAGATTAGTCAGGTGTCGTGGGCATTGGGTTTTGGGTAGTGAGATCGAGGGAATAGTTCTGTCATTTGAGTATTTATGATGGGTGATTCCACTTTGAATACATCGATTAATATCGTAGCAATACTTCGATCCTGACCAAATGAAGAGACAAAAGTAGATATCGCGTGTGGTGGCGGGTGGAGGGGGGGGGGGGGGAGGGGTGGAGGGAAGATAGCCGAGGCGTAGTAGGAGAAAGGGAGCAGTGAAGGGGGTGTAAGAGAGAGCAAACGCCAGAAAGGAGCTGCTGAAAGGGATGAGAGTGGGGCGTGTGTCGGCATGTTGCCTCGCCTTAAAGAGGAGAGAATTCGGCCAAACCTTCGTATTTGGGTGTGTGGTGAGGGTGTGTGGTGAGGGTGTGTGTGGTGAGGGTGTGTGTGGTGAGGGTGTGTGGTGAGGGTGTGTGGTGAGGGTGTGTGGTGAGGGAGTGTGGTGAGGGTGTGTGGTGAGGGTGTGTGTGGTGAGGGTGTGTGGTGAGGGTGTGTGTGGTGAGGGTGTGTTGTGAGGGTGTGTTGTGAGGGTGTGTGGTGAGGGTGTGTGTGGTGAGGGTGTGTGTGGTGAGGGTGTGTGTGGTGAGGGTGTGTGGTGAGGGTGTGTGTGGTGAGGGTGTGTGTGGTGAGGGTGTGTGTGGTGAGGGTGTGTGTGGTGAGGGTGTGTGTGGTGAGGGTGTGTGTGGTGAGGGTGTGTGTGGTGAGGGTGTGTGTGGTGAGGGTGTGTGGTGAGGGAGTGTGGTGAGGGTGTGTGGTGAGGGTGTGTGGTGAGGGAGTGTGGTGAGGGTGTGTGGTGAGGGTGTGTGGTGAGGGTGTGTGTGGTGAGGGTGTGTTGTGAGGGTGTGTGGTGAGGGTGTGTGTGGTGAGGGTGTGTGGTGAGGGTGTGTGGTGAGGGAGAGTGTGGTGAGGGTGTGTGGTGAGGGTGTGTGTGGTGAGGGTGTGTGTGGTGAGGGTGTGTGTGGTGAGGGTGTGTGGTGAGGGTGTGTGGTGAGGGTGTGTGGGGTGAGGGTGTGTGTGGTGAGGGTGTGTGGTGAGGGTGTGTGGTGAGGGTGTGTGTGGTGAGGGTGTGTGGTGAGGGTGTGTGTGGTGAGGGAGTGTGGTGAGGGAGCGTAGTGAGGAAGGAGGTGGAGGTGGAGATCATTGCAGTAATCCATCACCACTACCAGCACCTGGCACCTGGCACCTGGCACCGCCGCCGCCGCGACCCAAGCTCTCACGTCTATCATAAACAGCTCACCGGGATGGGAAATATTGCCAGCGTGGGCGGGCCGGGAAGGAGGAGTTGCCACCATGTGGCAACACTGAGTACCTCAAGCAGTAGACAAAGTACATCCAGGGAGTAGATAAAATACGCCCTCTGGGTAGACCAAGTAGGTGCAAGAGGTAGAGTTTATGCTGGGGGATAGGGAGAGTCCAGTGGGGTTAGAGTAGCCGTGTAACACCTTGCGGTAAACTATTGGGGTAAAGTTTACATGGTGTGGCATCAAAGTAGATAGACCAGCTGAGGTAGCCCCTAGTCAGTTTACTGTACAAGCTTTACATACAACTGTATTTTATTTTTGCTGTATTTTTTACATACAGCACAAGTTGTATGTTGTGGTGTGGGTGCTTGAGCGGATTACAACGTTGTCAGAGGTTTGAGAAGTGGTATTGGCTCTAAATGAGTCGAATTGCCCACAGTGAGTCATCAGAAGTGCTTTGCCCTCCCCCCCCCCCTTGGTAGGAAAAAGGCTCAGGAGCCTGACTGTGTTTACACTCAGACAGTTGTTTTCAGTCCATTTCTCCCGTGGCTCTGGTCTGACATTACCTTCCTTATAATTATATACTAAATTATGCTCACGGTTGTGCATGCTAGATCCAGGATTGCTCACTTAGGCCTAAGATAGGTTAGGATATTTGTATATCTTCATAGCTGCTTTTTAATTTTTTAGCATTCAAATAGTACAAAAAGGATTTTTTTTAGTAGAAATTGTGTATGTTCTATAAAAAGTAGCAAGAGATTTCATCATCTTAGGAAGATGGGTTGCATGTACGTCTTGAAACGTACGCTCTAGCACTGAATTATACACATGAGCTTTGTACTCTTTGGTGGTGATGTGTTACGAGGTCACTGTACCATTTGGGCAACACCCTCGCGCCGTTAACAACCTCCAGCTGTCGCAGGAACTGGCACAAAGATCGAATTTTAATATTCTCTAACTCACACGTGGTTGTAAACAGCAGAGCGAGGTTAATATCGCACCACGCTGTCTGCCCACCACTAACAGGTCACGCACGCCTATACTGGGGGGCAAACACGGGGTCAAACATGGCTAAACTGGGGGGGGGGGGGGTCAAACACGGCTAAACACGGGGTTAAACACGGGGTCAAAGACGCCTAAACTGGGGGTCAAACACGCCTAAACACGGGGGTCAAACACGGCTAAACACGGGGTCAAAGACGCCTAAACTGGGGGTCAAACACGCCTAAACACGGGGGTCAAACACGCCTGAACACGGGGTCAAACACGCCTTAAACACGGGGTCAAACACGCCTTAAACACGGGGTCAAACACGCCTTAACTTTGCTACGTATTCTTAAACAAGACTACGTACAGTTAATACGTAATGCTGCATATATGAATCACTGTTGGGTTTTGCTGTTAACAAAAGTGACAATGTTGCTTTCACTAAAGTTACTTTCATCGTCACTTGTCACGTGAAGATTCCCTGTTAATTTAACTTTCTTTCACCTTCGTAGTCACTGTTATTCGTTTCTTGTTGTCATTTTG
>NC_091170.1:33592098-33604598 GCF_040958095.1 Procambarus clarkii
ACTCACAGTACACTGCTAGTACTCACAGTACACTGCTAGTACTCACAGTACACTGCTAGTACTCACAGTACACTACTAGTACTCACAGTACACTGCTAGTACTCACAGTACACTGCTAGTACTCACAGTACACTGCTAGTACTCACAGTACACTGCTAGTACTCACAGTACACTGCTAGTACTCACAGTACACTGCTAGTACTCACAGTACACTGCTAGTACTCACAGTACACTACTAGTACTCACAGTACACTACTAGTACTCACAGTACACTGCTAGTACTCACAGTACACTGCTAGTACTCACAGTACACTACTAGTACTCACAGTACACTGCTAGTACTCACAGTACACTGCTAGTACTCACAGTACACTGCTAGTACTCACAGTACACTGCTAGTACTCACCACCACCACTCGACCAAGCCCCCCAGCTGCACATTAATATTCTGTGAGTGCCGGCAGCCGACAATTTCTTGTGGGGTCATTATTTGTTTTGTGAAAGTGTTGAAAAAGAGGATTATAAGTCTTGGTATCCTGGTGTTCTGAGCTGTCTCTCGTGGCTCTTTATGTTTAGAGTTTTGAGCAGTTCGGCCTCGTTGTTAGAACAATGGTAGAGTGTCCTCGTGTGAACAGTTCGGCCTCGTTGTTAGAACAATGGTAGAGTGTCCTCGTGTGAACAGTTCGGCCTCGTTGTTAGAACAATGGTAGAGTGTCCTCGTGTGAACAGTTCGGCCTCGTTGTTAGAACAATGGTAGTGTCCTCGTGTGAACAGTTCGGCCTCGTTGTTAGAACAATGGTAGAGTGTCCTCGTGTGAACAGTTCGGCCTCGTTGTTAGAACAATGGTAGAGTGTCCTCGTGTGAACAGTTCGGCCTCGTTGTTAGAACAATGGTAGAGTGTCCTCGTGTGAACAGTTCGGCCTCGTTGTTAGAACAATGGTAGAGTGTCCTCGTGTGAACAGTTCGGCCTCGTTGTTAGAACAATGGTAGAGTGTCCTCGTGTGAACAGTTCGGCCTCGTTGTTAGAACAATGGTAGAGTGTCCTCGTGTGAACAGTTCGGCCTCGTTGTTAGAACAATGGTAGAGTGTCCTCGTGTGAACAGTTCGGCCTCGTTGTTAGAACAATGGTAGAGTGTCCTCGTGTGAACAGTTCGGCCTCGTTGTTAGAACAATGGTAGAGTGTCCTCGTGTGAACCTATATGTTCTATAGGGGTCACTCCGAACCATCAAAGAACCAAGTGATTTTTATTTATTTATAACCCACAATATCTTTGGTTGGTAATTGAAATAAATAATGATAATGTTGATTTTAAGTAACTTGAGTATTTCTGGCTCACTGGGAGAGATAACGGGAGAGAGAGAGAGAGACAGGCAGACAAAAAGAGGGTGAAGGGAAATAAAAAGGAAAAAAGAACAGGAAAGGGGGAGGAAGGGAAGGAGAGAGAACAGGAGGGAGATAGAACAGAAGGGATCAAGGTAGAGTATACGGGAGAGCGGGAGAAAATTGTAGGGAGGGAGGGAGAATGTGAGAATGGGAGGGAGGGAGAATGGGGGACGAGGAGTAAGACTGAGAAAATAGAAAGGCGAGAAAGAGACAGACACAGCGCGACTGAGACAAACAAGGAGACAGAGACCTGGGTACCGAGACAGACAGAGACCTGGGTACCGAGACAGACAGAGACCTGGGTACCGAGACAGACAGAGACCTGGGTACCGAGACAGAGACCTGGGTAGCCAATCTCTCTCTTTTTTGTCCAAGGTTCGAAGCCAGATTCTTGGTGGACGCATCATAAGCGTTTGCACGGTGAGTGGTGAATGTTGGGGTCCCGCTGGGTGGTCGGCGACGGCCTCCTTGCTCTTCTTGAATGGGAATCGACCTTCACAGCCACCTTCACGAAGTCGCAGGATATGAAATGTGCGACCAGTTGTCCGTAGAGTTTAACACTCGCTTTAAATATTGGTGTATTAAAGATGTTGACCTGCAAAACGAATGTTCAGATGACAGATTTGTCTTGTGGGCAGAAGCTTTTGATTCTAGTGATGTAGACAGTGTATAGTGAAACTGGTTACAGTGATGAGGTGAGACGGGGAAGGTGTGTGCATGGGGGTGAATGGTAGTGTATATGTTGGAAGAGATCGAGAGGGTATGTGTGTGTGTGTGTGGGAGGGGGAGTGTTGGGAGAGGCCTGACAGGGTCGACCTGGTACCCCCCCCCCCCCCTCTCTCTCTCTCTCTCTCTCTCTCTCTCTCTCTCTCTCTCTCTCTCTCTCTCTCTCTCTCTCTCTCTCTCTCTCTCTCTCTCTCTCTCTCTCTCTCTCTCTCTCTCTCTCTCTCTCTCTCTCTCTCTCTCTCTCACTTTCTCTCTCTCTCTCTCTCTCTCTCCTGTCTCTGTCTCTCTTGACATGAATAAACCAGTTGCAGCATTACATTGCATGTCTGTCATGAGAGACTACGTTAGGTTGACGTCGTGTCAGTGTGTTCAGTTTTCACTATGTGCTCACATCTTTAAAGTTATGGACACATGAAACTACTGAAGTCCTATTGGCCCATGCGAGGCGGGTGCCACGGCCCCCCATGCGAGGCGGGTGCCATGTATCCCTACCGTAGCTTGACATGGCAGCCACTCGTCCTATGACGGTACCTGGCAACCTAATCAATAATCCAATTCCTAAATCAGTGTTATTTGCCTTGTTATTTCCCCAATCTCAACTTATCCAATTTGGTATATACAGTATTTTTTTATATTCTACTAAAGGTTAATTTACGAAGGCGTAACACTCAGAGAGAGGCGCTCAGGGCTTCCATTTACACGTTTAATGTACTGGTTATTTATGCAATAATGTGAGGCGTAAAGTTATCATCATAACATACTGTAGCATACCGCTGAAGGTTTCTAGGTCTATACGAGGCAGCTTATTTTTATATCTAACCAAACTCACTCATAATGTCTAGCCTACGTTTGAAACAATCAAAGGATTCCATGTACGTCATTTATGTTACTTAATTTGTTTTTTTCGTAGATCAAAAATTCTGTTTTCAAACCAGTATTTACCCAGGTCTTTCCTGGACAGCCCTCCCCATGCCTGGAGGCGTAGACAGTCCTTCCCTCCTTCTTGCGTGAGGAAGTAACTGTAGAGGACAGAGAGTGGAGAAGAGCGACTTCCTGTGCTTGTGTTGAGAGCTTCTGGTGTATTATTACTGGGGTTGGTCCGCCGGATGGATCAACTTGTGATTCTGTGTGGCTAAGTTCACAGCTAATGGGCCTCGAGTTCTCAGTGTAGTGGCGCCTCTACCGGGGCTTGTTGCATCCTGGCTCCGGTACTGTGTGTGTGTAATTACCTAAGTGTTGTTACAGGATGAGAGCTACGCTCGTGGTGTCCCGTCTTTCCAGTACTCATTGTCATATAACGCTTTGAAACTACTGACGGTTTTGGCCTCCACCACCTTCTCACCTAACGTGTTCCAACCGTCTACCACTCTGTTTTGGAAAAGAAAACTTTCTAATATTTTTTCGGCACCTTTGTTTCCTTAGCCTGAATCTGTGTCCTCTTGCTTTTGAGGTTGCTGGGTTCAGGAATTCTTCTTTGTCAATTAGGTCGATTCCTGTTATTATTTTGTAAATGGTGATCATATCACCTTTTTTTTCTTCTTCAAGTTTTGGCTTGTCTCTCCTCTAGTCTCCTTTAGCCTCTAGTCTCTCTTCATATCTCTTATTTTTCAGTTCCCGAAGCCATTTTGTAGCATGTATCAGGGGCCTACCAGCTGAGTGGACAGCGCTCGGGATTCGTAGTCCTAAGGTTCCGGATTCGATCCCTTGGTCCCTATTGTTCATGGTGGGGAGGGAGTGTGGTGGGGTAGTGGTGGGTGTTGAAGGGTGAGAGGGGGGGGGGGCCATAACTGAGGGGGGGGGGAATGACGCCACATATTGTAGCCTACGGTCGTAGTTGTAATAAAGAACTTGGGACGGAAGATGGAGCGGCGGAACAGATGACCGCACACGGAAAGTACGAGTCAGCAGAAGTGTGGTAGTGGTGGTCGTGATGGTGGTGGTGGTACTGGTGGTAGTGATGGTGGTGGTGGTGGCTGACATGTTGGGAGCGGCTGTCCATCGTGGCGTGGCTGGAATACCAATGACAGCTCTGGGCTCCTCTGCCGGCCCTTAAGATATCCCGGGGAGCGTGGTGGGGGAGTGGGGGGACGCCCTCCGGACAGCGCCTAAATGGTCCTGTACGCTCGTCCAGCAGCCTGTGGCAGGTGTCAGCCCCCACCAGCGGCCCTTGCTGTGTCCACGTGTCGCCACGCATCTTTATCACGGCCTCAGATCCCTCCCTAATGGTTCCAACACTTGATGATCTTCTCCCACGCATTTGTGGACCTGGCAACTTTATGTAGCATTCTCCGACGCATTTGTGGACGTGGCAACTTTATGTAGCATTCTGGGGACGCATTTGTGGACGTGGCAACTTTATGTAGCATTCTGGGGACGCATTTGTGGACGTGGCAACTTTATGTAGCATTCTCCGACGCATTTGTGGACGTGGCAACTTTATGTAGCATTCTCCGACGCATTTGTGGACGTGGCAACTTTGCGTAACATTGAGACGCAGCTGTAAACTTTCGAAAACAAATTATTGTGTTCATATTCATTGCACACTGAGTTTCCTCTTACTTTATTTGAATTCTTAATAAAATTTAAGTATCCGGTTTCATGGAGTCTTGACAGTTTTGAACCAACAGAGTTCTTGGATTCTGTGTATATTAATAGTCATGCAACAATACAAGCTCATCCCATTCTTTCCTTAACTACCAATTGTTCGTAGTCCTAATAGCTTTGGTGTCTCAGTAGCCCTAGACAGGCTCGTGTCTCAGTAGCCCTGGAGGGTCTTGTGTCTCAGTAGCCCTGGAGGGTCTTGTGTCTCAGTAGCCCTGGAGGGTCTTGTGTCTCAGTAGCCTTGGACTGTCTTGTGTCTCAGTAGCCCTGGACTGTCTTGTGTCTCAGTAGCCCTGGACTGTCTTGTGTCTCAGTAGCCCTGGAGGGTCTTGTGTCTCAGTAGCCCTGGAGGGTCTTGTGTCTCAGTAGCCCTGGAGGGTCTTGTGTCTCAGTAGCCCTGGACTGTCTTGTGTCTCAGTAGCCCTGGACTGTCTTGTGTCTCAGTAGCCTTGGACTGTCTTGTGTCTCAGTAGCCTTGGACTGTCTTGTGTCTCAGTAGCCCTGGACTGTCTTGTGGTTCAGTAGCCCTGGACTGTCTTGTGTCTCAGTAGCCCTGGACTGTCTTGTGTCTCAGTAGCCTTGGACTGTCTTGTGTCTCAGTAGCCCTGGACTGTCTTGTGTCTCAGTAGCCCTGGACTGTCTTGTGTCTCAGTAGCCTTGGACTGTCTTGTGTCTCAGTAGCCTTGGACTGTCTTGTGTCTCAGTAGCCCTGGACTGTCTTGTGGTTCAGTAGCCCTGGACTGTCTTGTGGTTCAGTAGCCCTGGACTGTCTTGTGTCTCAGTAGCCCTGGACTGTCTTGTGTCTCAGTAGCCTTGGACTGTCTTGTGTCTCAGTAGCCCTGGACTGTCTTGTGTCTCAGTAGCCTTGGACTGTCTTGTGTCTCAGTAGCCCTGGACTGTCTTGTGTCTCAGTAGCCTTGGACTGTCTTGTGTCTCAGTAGCCCTGGACTGTCTTGTGTCTCAGTAGCCCTGGACTGTCTTGTGTCTCAGTAGCCTTGGACTGTCTTGTGTCTCAGTAGCCCTGGACTGTCTTGTGTCTCAGTAGCCTTGGACTGTCTTGTGTCTCAGTAGCCCTGGACTGTCTTGTGTCTCAGTAGCCCTGGCTGAGTCCCGGGGGGAGGGGGGGGGGGGTATATGAGGAGGGGCTCTGCTTTAATAATGTTCAGGTCTGCCTGACATAACCACTCAATTCAGACAGCTTACTGTGGACCTCCCTGCTCGCAATTAATTACAAGCAGGCACTTGACCTGGTCGGCTCCCGCTTAAGCTTAAAGCCGTCTTAGAACCCTCGTTTAAGAAGGTGACGTGCTGTTGGCCACATGCCAGGATGCTGCTAGCTGGTAGCCCCGGATGCTGAGAGTGACTGCATCTCAGTTGCCCCGGATGCTGAGAGTGACTACATCTCAGTAGCCCCGGATGCTGAGAGTGACTACATTTCAGTAGCCCGGATGCTGAGAGTGACTACATCTCAGTAGCCCCGGATGCTGAGAGTGACTACATCTCAGTAGCCCGGATGCTGAGACTGACTACATCTCAGTAGCCCGGATGCTGAGTGACTACATCTCAGTAGCCCGGATGCTGAGAGTGACTACATCTCAGTAGCCCCGGATGCTGAGAGTGACTACATCTCAGTAGCCCGGAAGCTGAGACTGACTACATCTCAGTAGCCCCGGATGCTGAGAGTGACTACATCTCAGTAGCCCGGATGCTGAGACTGACTACATCTCAGTAGCCCGGATGCTGAGACTGACTACATCTCAGTAGCCCGGATGCTGAGACTGACTACATCTCAGTAGCCCGGATGCTGAGAGTGACTACATCTCACAGCTTTCACATCTTCCAAGACCAGTGCTGGAGCTGCAGAGTGAAAGGCCTCCATATATTGTGTGTTACACTAAATGTCTCTGTAAGAGAGAAGACACAAGGGAGACATGATTGCCACATACCAAATACTGAGGGGGGAATAGACAGGAAGAGGACAGACAATTAGCAGGGGTAGTTCAGGAACTCGGAGACAATAGAACTATCAGGGGAAAGCACATTACCACTATATAGCACTGGGAAGGGGTCAGGATAAGGATTTTTGATGGGACGGGGGGGGGGGGGGGTGAATGGTGCCCAACTGGAATATGATAAGAAATGAAGTGGTACTTCATTTCTTAGCATATATACCTATACATGTATATATGACAGGGCCCAATAGGCTCTGTTACTTACACTCCAGTTGACTAAGAGTAGAGAGACGGGACCCAAGAGTCATGAGCAAAAAATAGAAGGTAAAGTAGCCACGGTGTCCTCCGGTGGCACACGTGGCACACAGAGTGCCAGGGGCCGTGGCAGAGTGCCTGTCCCTGGCGAGGGTCAGTATTAGCGGCGAGGCGGGGGAGGAGGCGGAGGAGGCCGGCGCGTATCACCTGTTGACTGCAGTTAGCGGGGAAACAAGCAGCCGATTGTTCAATAATCAATAGTTTTGCACCGCCATTGTTTCCTCCTCCGCCTCTCTATATTCCCTGACAAATGGTCCTGGGGACAACCCTACCACACGAGGGGGGGGATGGGGCGGGGTGGGGGTGGGGGGGTTATAAGAGGTTGGCCGGCGAGGAAGGGATGGAGGGGGAGGGTGAGGGGAAGGGATAGGGCAGGTGGGAAGTTTGGGGTCGAAGTCCTAAGAGCCCAGGTTCGATTCCCGGTCGAAGTATAACAAATGGGCCGAGGTTCTTTCACCTGATACCTATGTTCACTTAACAGTAAATAGGTACCTGGGAGTTAGATAGCTGCCACTGATTGCATGCTGGGGATGTGTGTATGTGTGTGATATATATATATATATATATATATATATATATATATATATATATATATATATATATATATATATATATATATATATTGGACATGATAGAGGAAAAATAGGTTGAGAGTCAGAACATTAGACAGCCGACGGTTAGAAAGGCGGGGTCCAAGAGCTAACAGCTCGATCCTGCAGACATAATTAGCAAATACAAATAGTAAACAAATAGTAAACTCACACAAACAAGCACACAAATGCGCAGACACACACACACAGAAAACTGGAATAAGAAGTGGAATCCAACCTACAGAAAGGAATATATGGGAAATGTAGAGTGGAAGGTGCTATGGAAACTGTACATGAAGCTGTACATTGAAGCTATGTACAGCTGTACATGAAGTATATGTACAGAAGCTGAGAAGACATCCATCCCGACAGGTAAGAGAAGAAACCTGACAACAATGCAATATTGCTAGGAATAAGCAAATAAATAATACGAAAATAACGTTGCAACTAAAGCCAAGTAGCAATCCAAGTTCCGCCATAACTGATGAGGACTCACAAGTGTTGTTCCCAGGCACTTGTAGGCGTCCGTCCGTGAGGGCGGCGTGGTGCAGGGTAGACAGCGTCCAGAGGAGTCACAGACAGTGAGGATCTCAAGGAATATGTATGTGATATGTATGTGATATGTATGTGATATGTATGTGATATGTATGGCGTCTCTGTGGCAACACCGTGGTGGTGGCTGTGAGGGGCAGCTGTGGCCACCTGGTTGAGTGTCCACGGCGGACCAGTACCACGACGGGTCGTGTCGAGGGACCAGTACCACGACGGGTCGTGTTGAGGGACCAGTACCACGACGGGTCGTGTTGAGGGACCAGTACCACGACGGGTCGTGTTGAGGGACCAGTACCACGACGGGTCGTGTTGAGGGACCAGTACCACGACGGGTCGTGTTGAGGGACCAGTACCACGGGGGTCGTGTTGAGGGAAGCGCTCAATACAGGGACACAATAGGGAGTGAAGGGGCCAGTGAAGTCGACCACGGGTCAAGGAAGAGGACAAAGACTGCTCACCACTGACCGGCTGATGAGCGGCTGGTCGCTCTCTTCTCCTCACTAAAGTATTAAAAACTGTCTAGGCCGTAGAGTGTAGCTGCCTCATATTGTATACTCCATGTTGTATACTACAACACCCTGCCTGTGTACACCACAACACACTGAATATGTAAACTCAGACACATCTACTCAGGCTGTAATTAACCCAATGGGTGAATTCCTACGGCTACTTCCGCAATGGGAGATTATTGATAACTGTGTAAATAAGCGATGCTCTCGCTATTCCAACCAGTCTAAGGTCATAGATTCATTTGATGTTATAAGCAGTTTCCCTGGTTATAGGCTCGTTCCCTGGGGCTATGCTAGTTACCTGGGGCTATGATAGTTACCTGGGGCTATGCTAGTTACCTGGGGCTATGATAGTTACCTGGGGCTATGCTAGTTACCTGGGGCTATGATAGTTACCTGGGGCTATGCTAGTTACCTGGGGCTATGATAGTTACCTGGGGCTATGCTAGTTACCTGGGGCTATGATAGTTACCTGGGGCTATGCTAGTTACCTGGGGCTATGATAGTTACCTGGGGCTATGCTAGTTACCTGGGGTTATGCTAGTTCCCTGGGGCTATGCTAGTTACCTGGGGCTATGCTAGTTACCTAGGGCTATGCTAGTTACCTGGGGCTATGATAGTTACCTGGGGCTATGCTAGTTACCTGGGGCTATGATAGTTACCTGGGGCTATGCTAGTTACCTGGGGCTATGATAGTTACCTGGGGCTATGCTAGTTACCTGGGGCTATGATAGTTACCTGGGGCTATGCTAGTTACCTGGGGCTATGATAGTTACCTGGGGCTATGCTAGTTACCTGGGGCTATGATAGTTACCTGGGGCTATGCTAGTTACCTGGGGCTATGATAGTTACCTGGGGCTATGCTAGTTACCTGGGGCTATGATAGTTACCTGGGGCTATGCTAGTTACCTGGGGCTATGATAGTTACCTGGGGCTATGCTAGTTACCTGGGGTTATGCTAGTTCCCTGGGGCTATGCTAGTTACCTGGGGCTATGCTAGTTACCTAGGGCTATGCTAGTTACCTGGGGCTATGATAGTTACCTGGGGCTATGCTAGTTACCTGGGGCTATGATAGTTACCTGGGGCTATGCTAGTTACCTGGGGCTATGATAGTTACCTGGGGCTATGCTAGTTACCTGGGGCTATGATAGTTACCTGGGGCTATGCTAGTTACCTGGGGCTATGATAGTTACCTGGGGCTATGCTAGTTACCTGGGGCTATGATAGTTACCTGGGGCTATGCTAGTTACCTGGGGCTATGATAGTTACCTGGGGCTATGCTAGTTACCTGGGGCTATGATAGTTACCTGGGGCTATGCTAGTTACCTGGGGCTATGCTAGTTACCTGGGGCTATGCTAGTTACCTGGGGTTATGCTAGTTCCCTGGGGCTATGCTAGTTACCTGGGGCTATGCTAGTTACCTGGGGCTATGCTAGTTACCTGGGGCTATGCTAGTTACCTGGGGCTATGATAGTTACCTGGGGCTATGATAGTTACCTGGGGCTATGCTAGTTACCTAGGTCTATGCTAGTTACCTGGGGCTATGCTAGTTACCTAGGTCTATGCTAGTTACCTGGGGCTATGCTAGTTACCTAGGTCTATGCTAGTTACCTGGGGCTATGCTAGTTACCTGGGGCTATGCTAGTTACCTAGGTCTATGCTAGTTCCCTGGGGCTATGCTAGTTACCTGGGGCTATGCTAGTTACCTGGGGCTATGCTAGTTACCTAGGTCTATGCTAGTTCCCTGGGGCTATGCTAGTTACCTGGGGCTATGCTAGTTACCTGGGGCTATGCTAGTTACCTGGGGTTATGCTAGTTCCCTGGGGCTATGCTAGTTACCTGGGGCTATGCTAGTTACCTGGGGCTATGCTAGTTACCTGGGGCTATGCTAGTTACCTGGGGCTATGATAGTTACCTGGGGCTATGATAGTTACCTGGGGCTATGCTAGTTACCTAGGTCTATGCTAGTTACCTGGGGCTATGCTAGTTACCTAGGTCTATGCTAGTTACCTGGGGCTATGCTAGTTACCTAGGTCTATGCTAGTTACCTGGGGCTATGCTAGTTACCTGGGGCTATGCTAGTTACCTAGGTCTATGCTAGTTCCCTGGGGCTATGCTAGTTACCTGGGGCTATGCTAGTTACCTGGGGCTATGCTAGTTCCCTGGGGCTATGCTAGTTACCTGGGGCTATGCTAGTTCCCTGGGGCTATGCTAGTTACCTGGGGCTATGCTAGTTCCCTGGGGCTATGCTAGTTACCTAGGTCTATGCTAGTTCCCTGGGGCTATGCTAGTTACCTGGGGCTATGCTAGTTCCCTGGGGCTATGCTAGTTACCTAGGTCTATGCTAGTTCCCTGGGGCTATGCTAGTTACCTGGGGCTATGTTAGTTACCTGGGGCTGTGCTAGTTACCTAGGTCTATGCTAGTTCCCTGGGGCTATGCTAGTTACCTGGGGCTATGCTAGTTACCTGGGGCTGTGCTAGTTACCTGGGGCTATGCTAGTTACCTGGGGCTATGCTAGTTACCTGGGGCTATGCTAGTTACCTGGGGCTATGCTAGTTACCTGGGGCTATGCTAGTTACCTGGGGCTATGATAGTTACCTGGGGCTATGCTAGTTCCCTGGGGCTATGCTAGTTACCTGGGGCTATGCTAGTTACCTGGGGCTATGCTAGTTACCTGGGGCTATGCTAGTTACCTGGGGCTATGCTAGTTACCTGGGGCTATGCTAGTTACCTGGGGCTATGCTAGTTACCTGGGGCTATGATAGTTACCTGGGGCTATGCTAGTTCTCGGTGATTTAAGCATAGTTTCGCAGGCTTCATATTACAGGTCAACTGGTTGATAAATATACTGTCAGAAGAAGATAGTCTTGCCAGCCTGGATCATCAGGATTCATTCATCTTTCATTCATCAGGATTCATGAAGCATTTAAGTGTCCATTTACGAAACCTCTTCATCTTTCCTCGATCATAAAGGCTTAAGCTGTATTTATGATCTTTGTTAAAGAGCTTTGGAACTACAAAACCAAGATTATTATTGTTATAAATAACCTCGAAGCGCTTCGGAGCTCATGAACTGTTTGAGGAAAGATGCACAGGTTTCGAGAGTGGACACTCAGATAGTTTAACGAATTAACCCGTGAACATTTTGGGAGCGCTGTGGTGTGCAACCAGGCCTTCTCCCACGGCGTGTTCAGTGTCCACGGAACATTGGGATCCGTGAATCTTTGAAGCGGGACTGATCGGAGGCGGCGGGGGCTGTGTTGGCAGCCGCTGTGGACGTCAGGACCGCTGGCCACAAGTTTAGTACCGGTAAAGTTCACCTTTAAAGTTTTCCTTCCTTTCCTCCCTTGTATTTTACTGGCTAAAGTTCAGTCCCCTGAAGATCCAAGTGAATACACATTATACACACACACACACACATACATCTGGCTGGCTGAGTGGATAGCGTTCTAGACTCGTGGACCCAGGGACCGGGGTTCGGTCCCCGCAGCCGGCGGAAAAACAAATGGGCAGAGTTTCCTTCCCCCTGATGGCCCTGTTACCTAGCAGTAAATAGGTATCTGGGAGTTAGACAGTTACTACGGGCTGCTTCCTGTGTGTGTGTGTGTGTGTGTGTGTGTGTGTGTGTGTGTGTGTGTGTGTGTGTGTGTGTGTGTGTGTGTGTAGGTGTGTGTGTAGGTGTGTGTGTGTGTGTGTGTGTGTGTGTGTGTAGGTGTGTGTGTGTGTGTGTGTGTGTGTGTGTAGGTGTGTGTGTGTGTGTAGGTGTGTGTGTGTAGGTGTGTGTGTGTAGGTGTGTGTGTGTAGGTGTATGTGTGTAGGTGTGTGTGTGTAGGTGTGTGTGTGTAGGTGTGTGTGTGTGTGTGGGTGTGT
>NC_091170.1:33609598-33622098 GCF_040958095.1 Procambarus clarkii
GCATCCCAGCTTAGGCTAACAGAACCTGCCGTAACGATATGAACGGTTTTACCAATCAGAAAACAACCTTTGTTGAACAGTGAGTTTGTTCAACTACACCATCCCCCAGTGTGAGGGTGTCGGGGGGGGGGGGTCACGACCCGTGTGGGGTCTCTGGGGGTCACAACACGCTGCACAGTGTTGCTAGACTGACGTATTTCCCCCTACTCCCCCCATTATTTCCCCCCCCCCTTCCCACTCCCCTCATTATTTCCCCCCCCCTCCCACTCCCCCCCTGTTCCCCCCTCCCCCCACCACCAACCCCCACCCAACGACTCCGCTCTTGAATGGACTGTGGGACGTTTACTGCAAATGTTGACCAGACTACACACTAAAAAGTGAAGGGACGACGACGTTTCGGTCCGTCTTGGACCATTCTCAAGTCCTAGACCATTGTCAAGTCCTGGACCGTTCTCAAGCCCTGGACCATTCTCAAGTCCTGGACCATTCTCAAATCCTGGACCATTCTCAAGTTAGACTTGAGAATGGTCCAGGACGGACCGAAACATCGTCGTCCCTTCACCTTCTAGTGTGTGGTCTGGTCAGCATACTTCAACCACGTTATTGTGACTCCTCGCCCGCATACTGCAAATAGTATGCGTTTCAGTGATGGTAGTTCACTTCCCCACAGTGATGGTAGTTAACAATGGTAGTTTAAGTAATATTACTAACTATAATTCCAAGCGTTGTTGCATGGTATTAATATACATCACTACTGGCTGTAACTATACATGTATAGACTCAAAATATTACTTAGATATGAATACCCAGAAGTGATACACTGTTAAGTGCTTTAATATCTGTGTGAAGCTTTAACGGTGCTTAAGCTGGAATATTTGGGTCACGTGTAGCTTATTGTCTCATGGTCAATATTGCGGGTGTTGACAGGTCTTGGTGTCCCTGTGTGTGACACTGTGGGTGGTGGTGGTGGTGGTGGGCCACGGTGGTGGTGGTGGTGGGCCAGGGTAGTAGTGGTAGTGGTGGTGGGCCAGGGTGGTGGTGGTGGTGGGCCAGGGTAGTGGTGGTGGTAGGCCAGGGTAGTGGTGGTGGTGGTGGGCCAGGGTAGTGGTGGTGGTGGTGGTGGGCCAGGGTGGTGGTGGTGGTGGGCCAGGGTAGTGGTGGTGGTGGTGGTGAGCCAGGGTAGTGGTGGTGGTGGTGGGCCAGGGTAGTGGTGGTGGTGGTGGTGGGCCAGGGGGGTGGTGGTGGGCCAGGGTAGTGGTGGTGGTGGTGGTGGGCCAGGGTAGTGGTGGTAGTGGGCCAGGGTAGTGGTGGTGGTGGTGGTGGGCCAGGGTAGTGGTGGTGGTGGGCCAGGGTAGTGGTGGTGCTGGTGGTGGTGGTGGGCCAGGGTAGTGGTGGTGCTGGTGGTGGTGGTGGGCCAGGGTAGTGGTGGTGCTGGTGGTGGTGGGGGGCCAGGGTAGTGGTGGTGGTGGTGGTGGGCCAGGGTAGTGGTGGTGGTGGTGGGCCAGGGTAGTGGTGGTGGTGGTGGTGCTGGGGCAGGGTAGTAGTGGTGGTGGTGGTGGTGGTGGGCCAGGGTAGTGGTGGTGGTGGTGGTGCTGGGGCAGGGTAGTAGTGGTGGTGGTGGTGGTGGTGGGCCAGGGTAGTGGTGGTGGTGGTGGTGCTGGGGCAGGGTAGTAGTGGTGGTGGTGGTGGTGGTGGGCCAGGGTAGTAGTGGTGGTGGTGGTGGTGGGCCAGGGTAGTGGTGGTGGTGGGCCAGGGTAGTGGTGGTGGTGGGGGGCCAGGGTAGTGGTGGTGGTGGTGGTGGGCCAGGGTAGTGGTGGTGGTGGTGGGCCAGGGTAGTGGTGGTGGTGGTGATGGGCCAGGGTAGTGGTGGTGGTGGTGGGCCAGGGTAGTGGTGGTGGTGGTGGGCAAGGGTAGTGGTGGTGTAACGGTGGTGGGCCAGGGTAGTGGTGGTGGTGGTGCTGGGGCAGGGTAGTATTGGTGGTGGTGGTGGTGGTGGGCCAGGGTAGTAGTGGTGGTGGTGGTGGTGGTGGTGGTGGTGGGCCAGGGTAGTAGTGGTGGTGGTGGTGGTGGGCCAGGGTAGTAGTGGTGGTGGTGGTGGTGGTGGGCCAGGGTAGTAGTGGTGGTGGTGGTGGTGGTGGGCCAGGGTAGTAGTGGTGGTGGTGGTGGTGGTGGGCCAGGGGTGTGGATCAATAGCCAGGCTAGCACTGTGGAGGGAGGCGGTCGGCCCGCGCGCGCCACAAGGCATTAAAGAGACCCAACCACTCCACTACCGGCTTGCTACCATTCATCTTTTAGTTTCCTTGGCTACCATTCTCATAGTTCTCATCTACCATGAACCCACACGCACTACCATGGCACCAGTTGACTACTTCCAGTCGTCAAATGTCTCTCCCAGCACCGTACACATTGCTGTCTTCACTTTTCTGCCTCTTCCTACCCATCAAGTCTTTTAATATTGTTTCGTCTGCCCACCACTACTATGCTAGCCCACCACTACTATGCTAGCCCACCACTACTGTATACTAGCCCACCTCTACTGTATACTAGCCCACCTCTACTGTATACTAGCCCACCTCTACTGTATACTAGCCCACCTCTACTGTATACTAGCCCACCTCTACTGTATACTAGCCCACCTCTACTGTATACTAGCCCACCTCTACTGTATACTAGCCCACCTCTACTGTATACTAGCCCACCTCTACTGTATACTAGCCCACCTCTACTGTATACTAGCCCACCTCTACTCCACTAGCCCACCACTACTCTACTAGCCCACCACTACTAGCCCACCTCTACTGTATACTAGCCCACCTCTACTGTATACTAGCCCACCTCTACTGTACTAGCCCACCTCTGCTAGCCCACCACTACTCTACTAGCCCACCTCTACTAGCCCACCTCTACTAGCCCACCTCTACTCTACTAGCCCACCACTACTAGCCCACCTCTACTAGCCCACCTCTACTAGCCCACCTCTACTCTACTAGCCCACCTCTACTAGCCCACCTCTACTAGCCCACCTCTACTGTTCTGGGCCACCACTACTAGCCCACCTCTACTGTACTAGCCCACCACTACTAGCCCACCTCTACTGTACTAGCCCACCACTACTAGCCCACCTCTACTGTACTAGCCCACCACTACTGTACTATTCCACCTCTAGACTAATAACCCACCACTACTCTACTAGCCCACCTCTACTGTACTAGCCCACCACTACTAGCCCACAACTACTCTACTAGCCCACCTCTACTGTACTAGCCCACCTCTACTGTACTAGCCCACCAATACGTAACTAGCCCACCACTACTCTACTAGCCCACCTCTATACTACTAGCCCTTTTCTAATAGCCTACCACTATTCTACTAGCCCAACACCACTCTATTAGCCCACTACTATTCTATTAGCCCACCACTATATTACTAGCCCACCAGTACTCTACTAGACCACCACTGCTCTATTAGCTCACCACTACTCTACTAGCCCACCACTACTCTACTAGCCCACCACTACTCTACTAGCCCACCACTACTCTGTTAGCCCACCAATACTCTACTAGCCCACCAATACTCTACTAGCCCACCACTAATTTACTAGCCACCTCTACTAGCCCACCACTACTCTTTTAGCCCACCCTTACTCATCTAGCCCACTCCTACTCTACTAGCCCACCACTACTTTACTAGCCCACCACTACTCTACTAGCCCACCACTACTTTACTAGCCCACTCCTACTCTACTAGCCCACCACTACTCTACTAGCCCACCACTACTATACTAGCCCACCACTACTCTACTAGCCCACCACTACTCTACTAGCCCACCACTACTCTACTAGCCCACCACTACTCTACTAGCCCACCACTACTCTACTAGCCCACCACTACTCTACTAGCCCACCACTACTCTACTAGCCCACCACTACTCTACTAGCCCCATCAATTCGCTACTAGCCCAGTATACCCTCCATCACCACCAATACGCTGACTCAACTCTTGGTTACCTCACAGTTATAAATTGCAGATGAACCCGTGTCTGTCACAGCATCCATGTGTGTCATCCATGGATGACTGTGGACGCCTCACCAGTCATCTTGACTGTCATCCTCAGTGTCTGTGGTTCTCTCAGACACTCGTCTCAAGCAGTCACGTGTCACTCGACTGAGATAACTGTAACTAGTGAGACAATATCTCACTTAAGAAGTATTCAGCAACACTGTGTTGAGTCAAAGGCAGAATTATACATGGTAAAGAAGCATGTGCAGCTCCTCAAGAAGCGGGAATCTGACGCTCCTAAACGTCTTGGAGCGTAAGAAGATGGTAAATGGAAAGTTTCTGCAAGAAAATCCTTTGAATCGAGAAAAGGAAAGTGAGGAATAATATGCAGTATCTGAATGTGATAACCCCCTTCGCTGCCTACTCGAAGGTCAGTACTGTTTGGATGAAGCTATCGACAGCCAGGGGTAAGCCGAGTGATAACAGGAATATTATAACAAAAACACTGACAGTAATGGTAAAAAATATCTTCGTTTTTGAAGCCTCATGTTAGCTATATGAAGCGGGAATTTTGCAACGAGGGCAGAAAAATTAGGATGTCGGCGGGTCTCCTTGAGGCCGGGGGGGGGGGGGATAGGTGATGCAAGCGAGGGGGATGGACAACACCCGTTATCTGCCTCAGTGATAGCGGGGAGTGAGGAATTGCTTGTCAATTATAGCCCAACCGTAGACAGAATTAGGTTGAAGGGAGGTGATTCCAGTCATAGGTGGGACTCGGCCTCGAGGAAGAGTTGACAATGGCTATCAGTATTTCTCTAACTGCTGAATGAATTTAGCTGAAAAGGTCAATGTGGTATCTTTTATTGCTTATTGGGATAACGTCTATGTCAGATATAACATAGATGCAACCATCCATCCAAACCATCCATCCAAACCATCCATCCAAACCATCCATCCAAACCATCCATCCAAACCATCCATCCAAACCATCCATCCAAACCATCCATCCAAACCATCCATCCAAACCATCCATCCAAACCATCCATCCAAACCATCCATCCAAACCATCCATCCAAACCATCCATCCAAACCATCCATCCAAAGCAACCATCCAAACCATCCATCCAAACCATCCATCCAAACCATCCATCCAAACCATCCATCCAAACCATCCATCCATCCAAAGCAACCATCCAAACCATCCATCCAAAGCATCCATCCAAACCATCCATCCAAACCATCCATCCAAACCATCCATCCAAACCATCCATCCAAACCATCCATCCAAAGCAACCATCCAACTTTGCCCATTAACAATGGGCAAAGTTTCTTTCACCCTATGCCCCTGTTACCTAGCAGTAAAATAGGTACCTGGGTGTTAGTCAGCTGTCACGGGCTGCTTCCTGGGGGTGGAGGCCTGGTCGAAGACCGGGCCGCGGGGACACTAAAGCCCCGAAATCATCTCAAGATAACCTCAAGATAACCATCCAGTGTTTATAAACTAATGCAGTAGAGGGGACCATAAACTGATAGTTGATAGTGATATGTGTTTTATACTGGCGGGAAGACAATGACAAACATTATAATTTAGCTGCGAAAGTTAAGGTGTATAATGATGAGGCAAAAAGAGGAAAAGTTTATGGATTTTTTGTAATATTTCCCAGATGAGGAAACCACACAGCAGAAGATGAGGAGACGACGACGTTTCGACCTGATAATGGTCTATGACGGACCGAAACGTCGTCGTCCCTTCACCTTCTAGTGTGTGGTCTGGTCATCATATCTACAGCCACGTTATTGTGACTCATCGTCTCAATTTCCCAGATGATATTGGAACCCAAGACTGAAAGACGGTCAGAAACATGACTCCCTACAGGTGTAATAGACAAATATATAATGAATAAAATGAAATTGAATAATGAATCACAATAGCGTGATGCATCAAATGAATAAATTCTTTTACCATGTCGTAGCTCAGTCGATGAAGGCAGCGTCTGGGATCCTCTCACATGTAGGTTCGAACCCTCGTCACGGCTTATGTGAATTTGTTCAGAATAATGAAATGCAAATATGTACATATAAATAATAAAAATTATCACAATAACAGAAACATGGATAATATATAAAACAGGAAACAGTGAGGATCCACAAGGTCTTCTCTGAGTACTCATTATTTTCTTCTCCGAGGCTATGGGTCCATACACTTGCACCAGAGGTGGTACCCCTTTTAGGTTTAAACAAAACAAAACAGGAAACTATTAATAAAAATTATAAATTAAGGAATTCAAATTACTTGACATCGCCTGACGCATTACACGTGGAGGGAGCAGTAGCAATACATTGTCAGAGAAAAATTAAAATCAATTGTCAGACAGGAAATACAAACTGGGCCACACACACACACAAACTATTTGGATAGAATTAAATGCAATAATAGGGTAACTAAAGGACCTTTTTATATATAGGTAATGGAAGTTGATATAGTAAGGGATATCTAGTGAATGGAGGGTAGGATGGTGGTGGTGATGAGGGACGGTAACCTGTTGAGGAGAAAAAGATAACAATAGTGAAGATAAAGTTGGAACACATATTAAACATGTCGAATGATGAGCACGTACACACACAAACACTCACCAGTGTTGTGGTGGAGGCAGACTCCATACACAGTTTCAAGTGTAGATATGATAGAGCCCAGTAGGCTCAGGAACCTGTACACCTGTTGATTGACAGTTGAGAGGCGGGACCAAAGAGCCAGAGCTCAACCCCCGCAAGCACAAATAGGTGAGTACACAAACACACACACACGCGCGCACACACACACACACACACACACACACACACACACACACACACACACACGCACACACACACACACACACACACACGCACACACACACACACACACACGCACACACACACACGCGCACACACACACACACACACACACACACACACACACACACACACACACACACACACACACACACACACACACACACACACACACACGCACACACACGCACACACACACACACACACACGCACACACACACACACACACACACACACACACACACACACACACACACACGCACACACACACACACACACACCTGTCAGAGGTGTAGCCAAATCTGACTCTGCCAATTTGTCGCACTCTCTGGTGGACGTTTTCTCCGGCAACGAAATGCTGTTAAAGTCTACGGTCAAATATATTCAGATTTCACTAAGTTCAACACGTTTGTAGGTATGTTAGGCTTGATATAGCGGCCGGCCTTGATGTTCTGGGTGGAAGAGAAATTTGTATCATTACAGCAGAATAGTTAAATGGAAGTAGATGTACACAGGCGCGCACGCACACGCGCACGCACACGCGCACGGAACAAGTTAAGTGAGAAGGTGGTGGAGGCCAAAACCATCAGTAGTTTCAAAGCGATATATGACAAAAGTGCTGGGAAGACGGGACACCACGAGCGTAGCTCTCATCTCGTAATTACACTTAGGTAATTACGCACAGACGGTGAAGGTAGCGGGCCTCAGTGACGAGCCAGACGGTCTATAGCGGTCTGTTGCGTATGTGGCATAATACCCACACCTGCTACAAGATGCGTATGAGGCACAATACCCACACCTGCTACAAGATACGTATGAGGCACAATACCCACACATGCTACAAGATGCGTATGAGGCACAATACCCACACCTGCTACAAGATGCGTATGAGGCACAATACCCACACCTGCTACAAGATGCGTATGAGTCACAATGCGTATATGATGAACCAGTGTTTAAAAAAACATTAGTGACAGCGTTGATGCTGGAAAACACAGTAGCTCCGGGCCCCTAACAGTCTACCTAAACTGAGTGGCGAGAAATACATAAGACTTAAGTGCGTAAGTGGTCTAGCCAGAGTGTAAACATAGTGCGAGGAGGAGAGAGAGAGAGAGAGAGAGAGAGAGAGAGAGAGAGAGAGAGAGAGAGAGAGAGAGAGAGAGAGAGAGAGAGAGAGAGACTCCTGACCTAACTTGGCGAGTGTAGAGTTCGACCTCTGCTGTTTAGGTCGAGGCTTGCAGTGTTGTACCTCCTTTTGCAGTGTTGGGTAGGGTTGGTAGGGCGGGCGCACATGTTGTTTGTCTTGGCTTTTGTTTGTTTTGTTTATTGTTTTGTTTGTCTTGTCTCTTGCCTTGTTTTGTTTATCTAGTCTTTTGTCTTCATTTATTTATCCCATATGCTGTCTCCTCTGTTGTGTGTATCATCTGTTGAGTGTCTGGTCCTCTTCATCGCCCTTAAATACATTCTGGCCGCAAATGGTCTGTCAATTTACGCATCTTTGGTAACATGTTAGTAGTGGTAGGAGAGTAATATTGTACAGCAGTGAGGTGTATTATCAGCCCGGTGCATGTGTGGGGGACTGATGCTCACTAAGGTCATCGTCATTTGTGCTTCATTGTACGTCATTGTATTGACGTATTCATTGTATTGTGGGGAACGGTAAGCAGAGAACACTGTGTCTTTGTTTTTTGTTTGCATTCATTCGGATTGACTTTGTCATTTTCTGTTATACGTGATTCATGTTCACGCTTGCTTGGGTGAAGGAATGGCTTTTCTCTTCCTTGTAAGAAAACATGTTTTTGTCTTTTGTGTTGCTGGGTTGTGTTGTTCCACGTGACTTTGTGTGTTGTTCCACGTGGCTGGTTGTGTTGTCCCACGTGGCTGGCTGTGTTGTCCCACGTGGCTGACTGTGTTGTCCCACGTGGCTGGCTGTGTTGTCCCACGTGGCTGGCTGTGTTGTCCCACTTGGCTGGCTGTGTTGTCCCACGTGGCTGGCTGTGTTGTCCCACGTGGCTGGCTGTGTTGTCCCACGTGGCTGGCTGTGTTGTCCCACGTGGCTGCCTGTGTTGTCCCACGTGGTACCTTTGATATCAGATACACCATTTAATTTTAAGTTTGACCGACACACATGACACCTGTTATACAACCATCTGTCATATACACATGTGTCATAGAGGCATATGTGATACAGGCATGTGTAACATAGTAATGGTAGCTAGGCCTACTGGGAGATGGTAGTCGGTATAGGCTGCGACTGAGGGAGGGAAGTGGTGAAGTGTCCCAAGACAACACTATCCCCCTTCCCTTCACTACCACCATCACCCCCTTCCCTACTGCCACCAGCCCTTATTAACCCCATCACTATCCCTCACCAAAATCACTATCCCTCACCACCACCACCTATAACCACTCCCCACGCCAGCCCACCTAACCCCAGCACAAACAGCTGACCCTCAAGTGTTAGCCAGGTGGGTGAGCGAGGCTGAGTGTGGCCAGGTGGAGCTGGTGGCACACTAGGCCAGATTACAAGGCTCACCTCCCTTCCCTGCTCCACAACGAGTAACTTCCTCACACTTCAGCAAACTCCATAATGATTTGTTCTTATTGATGTAGCGTTTGTGCTGCTTGTATGTTTACAAGTCGCTCATTATCTCTCAAAATAGCTTGAGAGATAGTCTCTCAAACTAATTTAGTCTCCTTTAAATTTAATTAATATTTATG
This sequence comes from Procambarus clarkii, assembly GCF_040958095.1. Classification (NCBI taxonomy): domain Eukaryota; kingdom Metazoa; phylum Arthropoda; class Malacostraca; order Decapoda; family Cambaridae; genus Procambarus; species Procambarus clarkii. Next base: position 33,619,151 of record NC_091170.1, read on the forward strand.
TACGACAAATTTTAATAAAGGAATAAGTATATTAATGATACATTAAAATCGCACCATTAAGTATTTATTTGATATCAAAACAATAACTATGTTTTTTTTTTATCCGAGTCTGTCCGACTTGGTGCCTTCTTTAGGTAATTAATTTTTCTGGTCTGTGAAAGGAGTTTAATAGCTTCTTGAACATGTCCACATTTGTAGTGGCAATATTTCTTATGCTTGCTGGGAGGGTATTGAATTGTCGCGGACCTCTGATGTTCAGTGTTCTCTGATTGTACCTATGGCACCTCTGCTCTTCACTAGCTCTGTTCTGCATTTCCTTCCATATCGCTCGCTCCAGTATGTTGTTATTTTACTGTGCAAATTTTGGACGTGGCCCTCCAGTACCTTCCATGTGTATCACCACCCCCAGGAACACCACCACCCACCACCACCACCACCACTGAGGCAGGAACACCACCCACCACCACCACCACCACCACTGAGGCAGGAACACCACCCCCCACCACCACCACCACTGAGGCAGGAACACCACCCCCCACCACCACCACTGAGGCAGGAACACCACCCCCCACCACCACCACTGAGGCAGGCTGCGGTGTGGTCCCCGGCAGTTGGTGGTCGAGAGCTGACGGTTGGCCGCACCTTTTGTCTTGGAGGGTTGGGGTCGGGGGTGGGGGCCGCGGGCCCTGGGGGCCATGGGGTGGGGTGGAGGTTGTGGCCACCGTGTGAGTGGCCCTCCCCCATCACCCCCACCGGCCCCCCACCACCGGCCCTCTTTCCAAAAGCTCACTTCTCCCCATAATCCCCACAATTTCTCCACCACCCACCTGCTACCACCACCCACCTGCTGTCACCACCCACCTGCTACCACCATCCACCTGCTCTCACCACCCACCTGCTACCACCACCCACCTGCTACCACCACCCACCTGCTACCACCACCCACCTGCTACCACCACCCACCTGCTACCACCACCCACCTGCTACCACCACCCACCTGCTACCACCACCCAACTGCTCTCACCACCCACCTGCTACCACCACCCACCTGCTACCACCACCCACCTGCTACCACCACCCAACTGCTACCACCACCCACCTGCTGTCACCACCCACCAGCTGTCACCACCCACCTGCTACCACCACCCACCTGCTACCACCACCCACCTGCTACCACCACCCACCTGCTACCACCACCCACCTGCTACCACCACCCAACTGCTACCACCACCCACCTGCTACCACCACCGATTGAACCATATGGTTCAGGCACTTCTTGAGCTCATCATGGTTCACTCGGTAGTGCAAATACTTTGAGAGTCCAGGGACGCGGGTTCGATCCTCTCCTACAGCCTCCAAATCTTACCATAGATACCTAAGACTCCCGAGAGGCGACAGAAACCTCTATATGTCCGCTATGAACCTTGCCATCATGTAGAGATGGGCCGCCCCACTCTGCGAATACTGGGCCCGGTCACTCTCCACCAGGTTGACGGCCCAATCTGCGAGCCGTGTGGGCCCTCTCCTCACTGCCTACGGAAATCATTTCATGTTTAGAGAACACAGAGAAGGGGACGCCGCGCCTCCTGCCTCCCCCCGCTGTTCAGCAAACTTTGAAGAACCTCAGGGTCAACACAGCCACTAATGCCTCGTCCGGGAGCGCTTAAACGCTAATTGACTCGCAGCTGTCATGCTTCTTCTTCACCCTGGAGGAGAGACGAGGGGGCACCAACACCCCCGCAGATGTTGTGACAAGTTGTGGGGTCTAGCCAGGCAGGTGTAGTGCAGGAGGGAGAGTAAGGGGAGAGTGAGGGAGGGAGAGTAAGGGGAGAGTGAGGGAGGGAGAGTAAGGGGAGAGTGAGGGAGGGAGAGTAAGGGAGGGAACGTTCCAAACGCATTTGTTATGAATTTGACGCCGGCGTCGAACCATAGATCAGATGTCACACTATCCCCACTGGACTATGCAGCAGCCATAGACAGCTTGCTCATGCACTCTACACCAAGCCCACACTCCTGGAATTCTATACTAAGTACAAACCAGCACTATCACAGGCCCTAAACATATTTTGGAGACGGAGCCTAGATACTGGCGTCATCCCTGACATACTTAAAACAGGGGAGATCGCGCCACTTCACAAAGGAGGTAGTAAAGCAGCTTCACAAAAATTGTAGATCTATAGATTTAACATCACACATCATCAAAGTCTTTGAAAGAGTGCTAAGAGGTAAGATAAAAAAGTCACATGGAATAACAACGACTACATAACCCCGAACAACAATGGTTCAGAAGCGAGCATCAGAAATATTACAGGAACAACCGTGGACATCTTCAAGAGGAAACTAGATTGTTTCCTTCAAGAAGTGCCGGACCAACCGAGCTGTGGTGGGTATGTGGGCCTGCGGGCCGCTCCAAGCAACAGCCTGGTGGACCAAACTCTCACAAGTCAAGTTTGGCTTCGGGCCGGGCTTGGGGAGTTGAAGAACTCTCAGAACCCCATCAACCAGGTATCAACCAGGTAGCAACCAGGGCCAAGCTTGTCTCTCACAATTATAACCTGGACTTAGATGCCAGGGAACACAAGCAAAACACTGATGTAATATACACAGACTTTGCTAAAGCTTTCGACAAGTGTGACCATAGTGTTACTGCGCATAAAATGCGTTCAAAGAGAATTACTGGCAATGTAGGAAGATGGATCTTTAACTTCTTAACGAACAAAACCCAGAGTGTAATAGTCAACAAAATCAAATTCGGATAATCCTTCGTGAAAAGCTCAGCCACCCATCACAAGAACCTTTCAAACAAGAGATGCCGTAACTCTTAAGACGTTAGTGCTCTTTAGAGTGGAATACTGCTGCACAATGACAGCTCTTTTCAAAGCTGGAGATATTGCCGACCTGGAGAGCGTGCAGAGATCCTTTACTGATAGAATTCACTCTTTAAAAAA
>NC_091170.1:33624598-33637098 GCF_040958095.1 Procambarus clarkii
ACACAAGTATAGTCGTCCAGAACACGGAACACAAGTATAGTCCTCCAGAACACGGAACACAAGTAGTTCTCCAGGAACACGGAACACGAGTATAGTCCTCCAGGAACACGGAACACAAGTATAGTCCTCCAGGAACACGGAACACAAGTGTAGTCCTCCAGGAACACGGAACACAAGTATAGTCCTCCAGAACACGGAACACAAGTATAGTCGTCCAGAACACGGAACACAAGTATAGTCGTCCAGGAACACGGAACACAAGTGTAGTCCTCCAGGAACACGGAACACAAGTATAGTCCTCCAGGAACACGGAACACAAGTATAGTCCTCCAGGAACACGGAACACAAGTAGTTCTCCATGAGCACGAAACGTAAGTGAAAGAAGGAACATAAATTTCCCTAAAGGAGCACGAATCACAGGTGGCTCTCCAGTAGCATGGAACAGGAGCAGTGTAACAGGAGCACAGAGGGGGGGGGGGAAGACAAATTGGATTTCTTTGTAAATTCTATAAGAAATTAAATAAAATTCTATAAGATATTAAATATCTTAACATACAGGAAACTCTTGGAAGCACTTGACTAAACTCTTCAGTTACCTGTAGGAAATAAAAAGTAGATTTAACCAATACTTTTTTTTTTCAATTACTTTAAAATAAAGGAAAATTCAACAGACGTTCAGTGAGTCGTATTAAAATAAATGCCAGTAACTTAACTCAGTTCTCAGACTTGAAGATATTGGAAGGCAAACTACTGTTATAGTCAGTACTTTATAAATTCACATAGAACAAGTGTGAATCACTCGCTGATTCACTTAACTCAGTTCAAATTCAAATTAACTCAGATTCAGTTCACTGTAACTCCACCCAAAGCCCTCACTGACTCAGCCATTCCACCACCATCATCACTCTACCAACACCAATATCCACTCCACTACACATATCCACCAGCATAATTGGAACGCTATTAACTACACACTCCAATTCTACCTTACCAAGGGTCTGTGCAGCCCATGGATAAGGGTCCATGCAGCCCCATGGGTAAGGGCCTGTGCAGCCCCTGGGGTAAGGGTCCATGCAGCCCCTGGGGTAAGGGCCGTGCAGCCCCTGGGGTAAGGGCCGTGCAGCCCCTGGGGTAAGGTCCATGCAGCCCCATGGGTAAGGGCCGTGCAGCCCCTGGGGTAAGGGTCCATGCAGCCCCTGGGGTAAGGGCCGTGCAGCCCCTGAGGTAAGGGCCGTGCAGCCCCTGGGGTAAGGTCCATGCAGCCCCTGGGGTTAGGGCCGTGCAGCCCCTGGGTAAGGGCTCGTGCAGCCCCATGGGTAAGGGCCCGTACAGCCCCATGGGTAAGGGTCCATGCAGCCCCTGGGGTAAGGTCCGTGCAGCCCCTGGCGTAAGGTCCATGCAGCCCCATGGGTAAGGGCCGTGCAGCCCCTGGGTAAGGGCTCGTGCAGCCCCTGGGGTAACCTACCTCCTCCCCCCCACGCCCCACCTTCCCCACCTGCCCCCCAAACCCCCCCATCTACTGGTAGTTTGTGAGCACCAGGGCCAAAGTGCTCTAATTGGGTAGTTTGTGTCTCCTCATCTTATTATATTAGTGCTATATATTTAAATATATTAAGGAAACTGCAGAAGGCTTTATTGCCCCCCATTCGAGGCAGCTCCTATTTATATCCACCCAAACTCACTCATATATGTTTAACCTACGCTTGAAACAATCAGGGGGGGGGGGATCGCAAGTCTATCATGTTGCCCCGTAATTTGTACTGTAGAGCAGCAGCCCAATTTCCAAACCTGTATTTACCCTGGTCTTTACGGAATCTAAACTGATCCAATTTTTAAGATGATTTTGGATGATGAGGTTAACTATTATCGGGTCGTTCAGTGCTCTAGTTAGGGTCTTGATGAGTTGATTTGCCTGCTTTTTTGCTAATAGTTAGGTTCTGTAGTAATTGAATAAGGTATTGATTGGTTAAGTGGTTTAATTAATTGGTTAAATGGTTTAGTTAATCGGTTAAATGGTTTAGTTAATTGGTTAAATGGTTTAGTTAATTGGTTAAATAGTTTAGTTAACTGGTTAAATGGTGTAGTTGGTTGGAGAAACTGGTGAGATAACTTGGTGGACTATGATGTTAGGTTGACTGCCCCGGGGGCGTGGCGACACACACCCGGGGCACACACCCGGGGCACACACCCGGGGCCCTCAATTGACCGAGAATTGGACCCGGGCATTGTATATTGGTATGGCCGGAGCAGGTGTGTGTGTGTGTGTGTGTGGTGGGCCACACCAGGTACAATATGACTGGTGGACCACACCTGGTACAATATGACTGGTGGGCCACGCCTGGTACAATATGACTGATGGGCCACGCCTGGTACAATATGACTGGTGGGCCACGCCTGGTACAATATGACTGATGGGCCACGCCTGGTACAATATGCCTGGCGAGACACGCCTGGTACCACTCTGTCCCGTGGACCTCCTCTTTGATGCCACGCTGTTTTTAAAACTTGCACCTGAAACACTATTGGGCCTGAGACCTGCATGCCCGGTGGAAGTGACGGTTGTGTGAGGTGTGAGGGGAGAGTTGATCACTTGTTGAGGGGGGCAGGAGAGCCAGGTGTGGACAGCACGAGGCATTGATTCCCGCGCGAGGGTGCGCTGATGGCTCACCACACACGGGGCCTCAGGCGCTACCCGCTGGCTTAGTGGTGATGTTCTTGATAACACACTCTACCGCCCTCCCTCGACTCTCATCACCATCATTACCCCCCCCCCTCCCTCCCTTCTCTCCCACCATCCCCCCCTCTTCTCTCACTATCTTTCCACCTCCTTTTCTTTCTGATCCCACCACTCAGCTTGGACGGTAGAGTGACGGTCTCGCTTCCTGCAGCGTCGCTTGGCGTTGTCTTCGCCCTTGGGGTGAGTTGCGGGGGTCTGGGGCTTTCCGACATGCAGGTCGGCGTTCAATTCCCCGACCGTTCAAGTGGTTGGGCACTATTCTTAAATCACCCCCCCCCCCTCCTTCCCCGTCCCATCCCAAATCCTTATTCTGACCCCTTCCCAGAGTTATTGAGTCGTAATGGCTTGGCGCTTTCCCCCCTGAGAGCTCCCTTCCCTCCACCTCTTCCTCTTCTGTCACTATACTTCTCCCTCCTCCTCCTCCTTCCCCTTCTGTCATTGTCCTATTCCTTCCCCCCCCCCCACCTTTTCCCCTTCCCCCCGTTTTCTCCCACAACACCTCCCCCCTCCCTCCTACACCCACAACACCCCCCTCCCCCTTACAACACCCCCCTCCCCCTTACAACACCCACGTCCTATACCCCCCACAACGCCCTCCTATACGCCCCCCCCCTCCCTCCTTAACCCCCCCCCCCACTTCCCCGTACTAAAATACGCGAGAGCGTGAGAGTGGCGGCGTGTAAGTGGTGGTCGGTGGTGGGATATAACACGCACACTGCTCTTGTCCTCCCCTCTCCCCTCCCCCTTCCTGTCCTCCACACCCCCCCTCCACCCCCTCCCCTCCTCCCTCCGTGCCCCCCCTCCCCAGCCCTCACAGCCAAGGGCCGCCACTCCACGTCCAGCCCGGCTGCATGACACCGTCGCAGCTTTGAGCACACCTGTCACGCTTCATGCAGGTGTGTAGTAGGTGTTGGGCGAGAGTGACGGTAAGAGAGAGGCAGCGGCCCCACCATCACACACAGGCCACACCATCCATCAATTACAAAAAAAGGTAAAAAAAATTATTTGTATCCTGTCAGGCTTTTTCCATGTCCTTCAAATTAAGTCTAAATTCATTTACAAGTTTTTAGTTTTGTTGTCAATGGTCAGACGTAAGTCTCAAATACTTGCCAGTTTCCTTTTTATTTTTACCCCGTCACTCCCCTCCCTCCCCCCCTCTACATTCACTCCCCTCCCCCTTCCTCCTCACCCCCTCCCCCTCCTCCCCCACAGGGAAGACATGATAACGACATGTCTTGAATGGAAGTAGCCAGGTAGACAGAAGCAGTGGTGGAAGGGACCACTGTAGCACCTGAGGACATAAATGTAAGCTGGAGACACAAATGAGTTACAGAGATGTAATTTTTAGGCTATCAGGCAGATCGTTAACATTCTGGTGCTTTTTGTGCAATAACACAGTTGCAATATTAACACTGCCTGGGACTATTGAGCGGCTCCACCCAGAACTTGGTGACTGGAATTTATTTTCTATTATAAGTTTTCGGGGTAAATTAGAGATTGCTCCAGAAGCTTCGAGCGTAACTAGTACAGTTACTAAAGGCAGCGCCGATGAGCTGGAGCTCTATAAGAGCCAAAAAGTTATGTCTGGTCAAATAGGAGCATTGTGAACTATCTGTATTCATTGTACTTGTCTGAAACAATTTAAGAATGTTAAATTATAATTGGAACATGGGAAAGTTCATGAAGCACTTTTCCATAAAAGATTTGAACATAACCATTGAGCCAAAACATCCATCACTAAAGTCGGGGACCAGGAGCTGGAGCGCCATTTATCCTATAACCTTCCCTCCGGCTCCAATGTAGTATTCGTGCATAATTGGAATTACGTGTATCGGTGTCCAAATGCACGACAGACACACTGACCTCTGCTCTATTACTCCAGACAAGTATTTGCTCAGCAATATTCCAATTCGTCAGCAGCAAAGCTAACAGTATGACTGACAGCGCCCAAATAACTTACCACGCAAACTATATTTTAGATTTAGAAGTAACTGAGGCTGGCATGAGTGGGATAATCCCAAACTTGAGGATATCAGAAACGTCGCGTGTGGTTATACCAAGAGAGGCGTTGGTTAGGCGTTATCTTGAGGTTATCTTGAGATGATTTCGGGGCTTTTAGTGTCCCCGCGGTCCGGTCCTCGACCAAGACTCCACCCCCAGGAAGCAGCCCGTGACAGCTGACTAACACCCAGGTGCCTATTTTACTGCTAGGTAACAGGGGCATAGGGTGAAAGAAACTCTGCCCATTGTTTCTCGCCGGCGCCCGGGATCGAACCCGGGACCACAGGATCACGCGTCCAGTGTTCTGTTCGCTCAGCCGCCGGCTGGATACATCTGTGCCACACATCAGAGGGATACACAGACCAAGAGGGTTATTACATGTATCACTGCGTTTGTATACTCAAAGTGGGTTTTAGATTTCAACCATGATCAGACCCTTCATAGCGTTTTGGAGGAAACTCAAACTGCCATTATGTCCACGCGAAGTCGCTCATATATGCTCCTCCATCACTGGGTAACCTGTTCCAAAACTTCGACACGCTATTTTCAAACCAGTATTTATCCAGGTCTTTCATAAATATACACCTATTCCAATTTGCAGCCATTGCATCGTCCTGATACATCGAGCACTCTTTATGTTCCCTGTGTGATGACATTTCATCCATCTGTATACTTCGGTCATGACATCCCTTGATCCACGCCTTTCTGAAGATTGTAAATTAAGCTTTTTTTAATCTTAAAAAAATGCTCCGATTTTCTTCAAATGGGAGGCTTCTAATTCCTGGAATTATCTTTGTAATCTTTTGCTGTATACGTCCAAGTGAATTTATTTCCATGCTTGAGTATGGAGAGTAACTCTGAAGTACAGTGTAAGTGAGGCCAAACACGGTACAGCTGGAGAACATCTTATTGACAACGCTGCTTGATGTGAATCCAAAAATCCTATTTGCCTTATTTCGACCATTTATATATACCTGTATATATTTTTGAGGGGCTTAAGATCACTACTAGTCATGACTCTCAGGTATTTTTCACATTGAGATCTGACGCTTTCATCGTTGTCTAGCTCTATTATCTGTGTAGAGATGTGTCTCATCTCTATCATCATTGCCTCGGCTCTGAATCCTACATTTATCACTACTGAACTGCATCTGGAATCGTCTTGTAGCCATTGTGAATCTTCTGAATCTTTTATACGCCCAATTTATGTATCATCTGCCAATTTGCAATGTTGCGGTTCAGTTTGTGTGTTAATTGCGTATATATATCAAGCAACGGAGGCTCCAGGACACAGCCCTGAGCCACTCCACTTACTCGGACTTAATACTATTTATGGTAATTCTCGATTTCTAGTGAAACAATCATACCGTGATGCAGCTTATCCGTGTGAGTTACTTGACCCGTCTCGTGTTATAAGGAGAACAGTCCTCTCTGAGGTCTTTGGCGTCTCTTAAGCACCCTCCAGGCTTTGTCTTTACCAGTCTTCCTCTCACTCTTTTATAATTACTTTTTGCTTTTCTTGTTTACTTTTATAACTATTCCTACAAGTTGGATTATTTGTTGTTTATGATTGACTTCCAATTCTTAATTCGATTATATATATATATATATATATATATATATATATATATATATATATATATATACATATATATATATATATATATATATATATATATATATATATATATATATATATATATATATAAGGCACGAAGGACAGAGCTCCTTGTACATATAGGCTGTGTCAAGGAGTGTTGTCAAGAGTGGCTGGCAAATTCCCTGTTGACCTCTCACAGCCACCACCGGGGAGCAGGCAGGAGGTGGGGCCTGGGGGGCAGAGCTCGTCCTCAACCCTGTCTTGCTTAAAACATCTTTTCTGCTTCACTTGTAAGATCAATATCGGTTGGTAAGACGGCGTTCATTGCTTTTACTAGAGCGAACAACAACTTTCCAAGCTTCAGGTGACTTTCCTGCCGGGCAGGAATGCAATCCCACGGGAGAACTATGCAACATTCCAGCAAGAACCGGTCGAGTTTTGGAGTGCATCTCACCCGTGAGACAGTGATCGAAATGCAGTATTAACATCGAGGAAGTTTCACCCATACGTCGCTGTGATCGTGTGGCCCGCATGGAATGCCGGTAACAGCCACTGACTTCCAACAATATCATGAACACCAATATATCTGGAGTCTGGAGCAGTGTCAGATGTGAGTCACAGTTTGCCTGGGCTCAGGTGATGGTAGCAAGTGTGAGGAGGCGTCAGTGTGGAGGGTATATATATATATATATATATATATATATATATATATATATATATATATATATATATATATATATATATATATATATATATATATATATATATATTTATATATGAATGAAAACTCACACCCCAAAAGTGACTCGAACCCATACTCCCAGGAGCAACGCAACTGGTAACTACAGGGCGCCTTAATCCACTTGCCGTCAAAAGGAAGTGATAGCCGAGGCTATTTGAGCCACTTCCCCGACGGCAACTCGGATGGTAATCTTGGGCATAGCATTTCACCAAATCACCTCATTCTTTGGGGCACAGGGGACCATTCAGGCTTGTTCGCATATATATATCTATACTTATTTGTTCTTTGTGTCGCCTCCTGGGCCGCCATGGCGTGTCCTGGGCACCTTCAGCCTTCCACTTGTACAAGTTTCCTCTTGAGCGTTGTGTAGGGTTAGTTCCGCTACGTTTGTCACTCCCGCGGGCACCGCTGAAGGTGGCGGGCGAGCACGTTCTTCACGCCTCCCAGGTTTGTTCGACGTAGATCAATACGTGTACACCCAGCTCGTACACCACTGGTAGTACACGTGTACACCCAGCTCGTACACCCCTGGTAGTACACGTGTACACCCAGCTCGTACACCCCTGGTAGTACACGTGTACACCCAGCTCGTACACCCCTGGTAGTACACGTGTACACCCAGCTCGTACACCCCTGGTAGTACACGTGTACACCCAGCTCGTACATCCCTGGTAGTACACGTGTACACCCAGCTCGTACACCCCTGGTAGTACACGTGTACACCCAGCTCGTACACCACTGGTAGTACACGTGTACACCCAGCTCGTACACCCCTGGTAGTACACGTGTACACCCAGCTCGTACACCCCTGGTAGTACACGTGTACACCCAGCTCGTACATCCCTGGTAGTACACGTGTACACCCAGCTCGTACATCCCTGGTAGTACACGTGTACACCCAGCTCGCCCTGGTAGTACACCTGTACACCCAGCTCGCCCTGGTAGTACACCTGTACACCCAGCTCGCCCTGGTAGTACACCTGTACACCCAGCTCGTACATCCCTGGTAGTACACGTGTACACCCAGCTCGTACACCCCTGGTAGTACACGTGTACACCCAGCTCGTACACCCCTGGTAGTACACGTGTACACCCAGCTCGTACACCCCTGGTAGTACACGTGTACACCCAGCTCGTACATCCCTGGTAGTACACGTGTACACCCAGCTCGTACATCCCTGGTAGTACACGTGTACACCCAGCTCGCCCTGGTAGTACACCTGTACACCCAGCTCGCCCTGGTAGTACACCTGTACACCCAGCTCGTACATCCCTGGTAGTGCACGTGTACACCCAGCTCGTACACCCCTGGTAGTACACGTGTACACCCAGCTCGTACACCCCTGGTAGTACACGTGTTCACCCAGCTCGTACACCCCTGGTAGTACACGTGTACACCCAGCTCGTACACCCCTGGTAGTACACGTGTACACCCAGCTCGTACATCCCTGGTAGTACACCTGTACACCCAGCTCGCCCTGGTAGTACACCTGTACACCCAGCTCGCCCTGGTAGTACACCTGTACACCCAGCTCGCCCTGGTAGTACACCGTGTACACCCAGCTCGCCCTGGTAGTACACGTGTACACCCAGCTCGCCCTGGTAGTACACGTGTACACCCAGCTCGCCCTGGTAGTACACGTGTACACCCAGTTACGTGAACACTCAGCTGGACCTGGTAGTACTTGCAGCGATGTACTTACCTCAGGGCAACGTGTGTACAACACATGCACTGAAGCCTAGCGGTGACTACAGTGATGGCTGCTGGAATAGTGGGGGTGGTTAGTGGAGGTTAGTGAAAGGGCACATTTGTTAAGTGTAGCTGTGGGGGTGGTAAGTTGAGGGAAGCACTTAAGTGTGAGAGTGTCAAGCGGAAGAATTTAGATAAGCAATAAGTTAACGCTGGTTTTATTTCCGGCTTTAAAACCACCAGTTACGTTAAACAACGGTTGGGAGCCATTCTATTATGGACCCGACAACACAAAAGGCGGGATTAAGAGTTAAGGCGAGCACGCACACACACACACACACACACACACACACACACACACACACACACACACACACACACACACACACACAGGGGCCTCGTAGCCTGGTGGATAGCGCGCAGGACTCGTAATTCTGTGGCGCGGGTTCGATTCCCGCACGAGGCAGAAACAAATGGGCAAAGTTTCTTTCACCCTAAGTGCCCCTGTTACCTAGCAGTAAATAGGTACCTGGGAGTTAGTCAGCTGTCACGGGCTGCTTCCTGGTGTGTGTGTGTGTGTGTGTGTGTGTGTGTGTGTGTGTGTGTGGTGTGGAGATAGAGAAAAAAAAATAGTAGTAAACAGTTGATTGACAGTTGAGAGGCGGGCCGAAAGAGCAAAGCTCAACCCCCGCAAAAACACAACTAGTAAACACACACACACACACACACACACACACACACACACACACACACACACACACACACACACACACACACACACACACACACTATACAGAAAGGAAGACAAACAGGTGTAGTGGTGGACAAAGGTGGTGGGGGTGGGGGGGGGGTTATAAACACCCAGGGTCCCCACCACCTTTTATTGTGTTCAAGGCAGGGGGGGGGGGGCAGGCAGGAGGAGCCAGGGGGGGGGCGTCTCTACCTGTGACCTCAACCAGGCCCTCATTATCACCTAATTGGTCCAACGAAAGGTTAGAGGTGGACGCCTCGTTACTCCCTGTACCTTGTGTCACGGTATAGCTGTGTGTGGTCACAGTATAGCTGTATGTGGTCACAAGTTGTGTGGTCACAGTATAGCTGTATGTGGTCACAGTATAGCTGTGTGTGGTCACAGTATAGCTGTATGTGGTCACAGTATAGCTGTGTGTGGTCACAGTATAGCTGTATGTGGTCACAGTATAGCTGTGTGTGGTCACAGTATAGCTGTATGTGGTCACAGTATAGCTGTGTGTGGTCACAGTATAGCTGTGTGTGGTCACAGTATAGCTGTATGTGGTCACAGTATAGCTGTGTGTGGTCACAGTATAGCTGTGTGTGGTCACAGTATAGCTGTATGTGGTCACAGTATAGCTGTGTGTGGTCACAGTATAGCTGTATGTGGTCACGGACAACAAGGCGCCCAGCCATCACCATCCTCATGTTGGCTGCGTCATTCTCAAGAAAGCTCTCCATCAACGATCATTCATTTCTAGGATGACTGGAAGCTGTCCACTCAGCACGCTGATACATGTGTACTAACTCAACTGACCATATGGATACTTTACACGGTTCCTCGTCCTGTTTTTATATGATAGTTACATAGCATAAAGTTCGAGTATTCCTAATGGATACAATTAATGCCCCCAAATGAGTTTCTAGGAGTAGGCTTCAGACGAGCGGAAGTAGGATAACAGCTCATGCTTGCAGTTTCACTAGGACACATCAATGACATTCTCAATGAACCTTAGTCTTAATTTAACGAGAGAGAGAGAGAGAGATGACAACAGAATACAACCCTCCCCCCCCCCCACACACAGGACCCTGTATACCACTTATGTAAGACCAATCCTGGAGTATGCAGCTCCAGCATGGAATCCATACCTAGTTAAACGCAAGACGAAGTTAGAGAAGATTCAGAGGTATGCCACCAGACTGGTCCCGGAACTGAGAGGAATGAGCTACGAGGAAAGGCTAAGGGAGTTGAACCTCACATCCCTGGAAAACAGAAGAGTAAAGGGAGACATGATAACCACCTACAAAATTCTCAGGGGAATCGACAGGGTGGACAAAGACAAACTCTTTAGCACGGGTGGGACACGAACAAGGGGACACAGGTACACAGGTGGAAACTTAGTGCCCAGATGAGCCACAGAGACGTTAGAAAGATTTTTTTCAGTGTCAAGGTAGTTAATAAATGGAATGCATTAAGTAGTATTGTGGTGGAGGCTGACTCCATGCACAATTCCAAATGTAGATGTGATAGATCCCAGTAGGCTCAGGAATCTGTACACCAGTTGATTGACGGTTGAGAGGCAGGACCAAAGAGCCAGAGCTCAACCCCCGCAAACACAACAAGGGTCTCGTGAACTAGGTGAGTTCACACACACACACACACACACACACACATACACACACACACACACACACACATACACACACACACACACACACACATACATACACACACACACACACACACACACACACACACACACACACACACACACACACACACACACACACACACACACACACACACACACTGAGCGAGAGGCGGCAGAGGAAGCTCATCGGAACCTGGTGTGTTTTCCCAGGTTCCGAGAGAGGAAATTAAGGTGGGAGGAAGAGGTGAGGGGAGAGTTCGGGTGGGGGGAGTGTGGGCGAGTCAGGTGAGGCCGGGAGAGTGTGGGTGAGTCAGGTGAGGCCGGGAGAGTGTGGGTGAGTCAGATGAGGCCGGGAGAGTGTGGGTGAGTCAGGTGAGGCCGGGAGAGTGTGGGTGAGTCAGGTGAGGCCGGGAGAGTGTGGGTGAGTCAGGTGAGGCCGGGAGAGTGTGGGTGAGTCAGGTGAGGCCGGGAGAGTGTGGGTGAGTCAGGTGAGGCCGGGAGAGTGTGGGTGAGTCAGGTGAGGCCGGGAGAGTGTGGGTGAGTCAGGTGAGGCCGGGAGAGTGTGGGTGAGTCAAGTACTTACCTAACAGTAGTAAGGGTGTCTAGATGGGGGAAGTAAGATGCAGCTCTTGGTGCCCGGCTTCCCAGCCTTGTTGTACCTGTTGCGTTACAATTGAACGATTTTGAGGTTCCAATTCTTTGTCGAATCTGACCATAACGTTATGAATGGAGGTGGCTTCTACAACCTCTTCTTCCAGTGCACTCCACTTGTTGTATTTTATTGTATAATACCACACGGGTATTTCCTTACATTCCTTGGCCTCACTTGTATTTCTAGCATCCACCTTGTTGATTGTTGCCGCCGAAGGCAGCTAGTTTATTGTGCACCCCATACTCATCCTGTGAGCGGTAGCGCAAAAGCATTACAGAGGGCACAAAAGGTCTTTATCAGACCTCATCTTAGATTATTACATAAACAATTTCTTCAATCCTTCACACCTTATAGATACAATGTCAGCTAGTTACAGAGAAAGTGCTATTACAAGAGCTACATATTTACAGTAAGTCATCATACATTAATGGTAGGTCTTGTCGTTAATACATAATAGTTTGGCCAATGGGGATATTACAGAGTCATAGGGGAGCTTCTGTTTATTATTAGTCCTCACAATACACTACTTGTTTCTGAATCTCATATGTCGTTCATCTACTGGAAGCAAAATGTGGGTACAGTGCACCACCTGTGTCCTTATGTCCTACCTTCTCTCAGTTTGAAGATGCTGCCATGTCCCCTGTGTTCCTTCTGACCTCAAGGGTTGAAATGTACTTTAATTTGCCTGTTCTTA
>NC_091170.1:33642098-33657098 GCF_040958095.1 Procambarus clarkii
TGGGAATCCCTAGAATGCAAAACTGTCATCATAACATATGCAGTGCATGTCATATTCCAATCATAAAGTTACTGTGTTCAATATCTGAATACAGTAATATTACGATTACTTGGTATAACTCTGTGGACTTGGCTGTGAACATCCCACAAACTTCATGTGGGGGCTGGGTTTCCGACCGCCTTTATCTCCTATGACCGTCCCATCACACCCACCAGTCTCCCTGAAAATTTGGTAAGGCGAGCCCCAAGAATCTGGGGCCAAATTCACGAAGCAGTTACGCAAGCACTTACGAACGCGTCCCTCTTTCCTCAATCTTTGGCGCCTTTGGTTGCATTTATTAAACAGTTTACAAGCATGAAAACGTCCCAGTCAACTGTTGTTATTGTTATAAATAGCCTGGTGCTTCCGAGCTCATTAACTGTTTAATAATTGTAAACAAAGCCGCCAAAGATTGAGAAAAGATGTACAGGTTCGTAAGTGCTTGCATAACTGCTTCGTGAATCTGGCCCTCTGGCCTCCAACATTGAACAGGCAAACAAACAAACAAACGAACAAATAGACACCTCTTTTTAAGATAGAGATTGTGATTTCATTATCCTGCTTTTTGTGTAGTGAAACATGGGTTATATTTCCGTAGACTTGTGATGTGCTGATTCGTTTCAGTAATTGCATTTGTATGGATACCATCACACAAAAATATAACCCATCATAATGAGACAGACATTGCAGCCAAATTAGCGTGTAACAAAGATGAAGTTGAGTTAGATCTAGGTATCCCCATCTCTACTGTCAAAACTATATTGTTCCTGACACTCAGGTCTGGTAGGAAAGAAATTACTGATTCCCAACGACCTGAAAGACTAGTATAAAAAGCTATGATTTGTTCAGATCTGAAACCTATATCTATGGGCAGCACAAAACGTCCACCAGACTGTGCGACACAGTGGTTGCAAGGATCAGGTTGGGTTACCGTTACCTGTAGCAGGAGGCTACAGGTGACGGATCTCCCAATCCTGAGCACTCCAGGTGCAAACTCTGTGAGCAGGAACTGCGGCATGATCTCCCACACTAAATCACCGAATGCCCAGTTATTAGACCTTTCAGACCCGTTGGCATGAGGTACCTGGAGCTTTGCAATTACTTTGTTCACTCTCGTGTTCTTGAAGATATCCTCATATTGCACCCATATTTGCCAGTGCAGGCTACTGAACATATGGCCCTGTATGACTAACCATCCTGTGTGATGGGGATTTTTTAGCATCACGGAGCTAGCATTTTGACACACTGTACTCACCCTCATATAGTCTACGGTAGCTGCACAAATGCAGATGTACCTAATATATTTAAAAAAATGCATGCATTGTGCAATTAAATTATAACGCAAAATATTAGTACATCTTTGCAGCATTTTCTTATTGCATGAACTAAAATAAACAGGGAACAGCTTTTCCATCCGTGACGTGCTAGTGACTGTGGACTCAGCAAGGCACCTCCTCTCCTGACAGGAGACTGGGCCCTCCACCACATCAAGGCCTCAGGGTTCAACAACACATCACACAGTTCAACTGTTATCTTGATTAATAACATTCTCTTCAAAGCTCGTTGGCTGAAGACCCAAGGTGCTTGCCCCTCAATTATTTTATACCTGAATAATTATAATTAAAGGAATAATTGACGTTGCAAAATTTCATGAGCATAATTTACGAGAACAGGTCAATAGTACTTGTAGTGTAAGTTTATCCTTGAGGGCCCGCACGTGTCCTTGACATCTCTCTACGCTGCCCATTGATCGGTGTTCAGGGCTGTCTGTAGCTACGGTTATTGTACCTGCCAGCCCAGTTACTACATCTACCAGCCCAGGCACTCCACCACCAGCCCAGGCACTCCACCACCAGCCCAGGCACTCCACCACCAGCCCAGGCACTCCACCACCAGCCCAGGCACTCCACCACCAGCCCAGGCACTCCACCACCAGCCCAGGCAGCTCCACCACCAGCCCAGGCAGCTCCACCTGCCACACTGGTGCCTGCCACCAACACACTATAGTGGGGCGAGACGTGTTAACATTCCTCGCAGCTTTTATCTTTCATGGCTTTCCTTGCTTGGAGCCTCCGAGCCTGGCATGGCCCGCACTCCCTCCCTCCACACCTCTTGCAACCTTCATATAACATTACATGTTACTCGTGCGACACACACACACACACACACACACACACACACACACACACACACACACACACACACACACACACACACACACACACACACACACACTTATGTTGCCACACTCACGCGCTGTTGCCGGCAGTTTTTATCTCTGACTTTGTTGAATATTTTAAAGTTAGACTAACATGTCTGGCCCCCGTAGATATGTCACCATTCATGCAACCTCTTTTACGTGTCACCATTTATCCAACACCCTTACACCTACCTATGTCCTCGCCAAAGCTTCCCGAGAGACATCACTGTCATATTCATCTCAATCATCATCGTCATAACTACGCAGGAAAGACTCGCTCATCACTGTAAACACACACATACACACTGTCCCGGCCCCGGTGACGGGGCCGGGACAGGTGTATACTCACCTGTCCCGGCCCCGTCACCCCCGTCACCATTACCAGCACCGTGACGAGGGAGGGTGTGCACTCTACGCTAGCCTGGCCAGCAAGGTCTTGTCCCGCAATGATTTGTCTTCTGGTATATACGTTCTGGGTGCTGTGTGTACTCTCCTAGGGGTATTCACTTAGGTGTACTTGCGGGGGTTGAGCTTTGGCTCTTTAGTCCCGCTTCTCGACTGTCAAATCAACCGGAGAACAGAGTGTGTGTGTGTGTGTGTGTGTGTGTGTGTGTGTGTGTGTGTGTGTGTGTGTGTGTGTGTGTGTGTGTGTTTTACCTTCTTTTACCTAGCCTCCCATTTCTCTCTCTCTCTCTCTCTCTCTCTCTCTCTCTCTCTCTCTCTCTCTCTCTCTCTCTCTCTCTCTCTCTCTCTCTCTCTCTCTCTCTCTCTCTCTCTTCGTTAGTCTCATCCGCCGATTATATTGTGCATCTTCACCTATCATCTTCCTCTGTGGCTGTCATGGCCGCGGACACCACCTCCTTCTACACATGGCCTCCTCTATACACACTGCGTCTGTATGAAAGCATACACTGCCCTGCATGTCCATGCGCTCATTCAGTATACATACTTACATACATACATACATACATACATACATACATACATACATACATACATACATACATACATACATACATATACAAAGCAAGCAGGTGGGTGACAAACAGCAAGGAGACGGGTGACTGACAGGAAAGCAGTTGGAAGACAGGCAGCAAGCAGATGTAAAACAGAAACTAAGCCGGTGGAAGACAGAGAACAAGCAGACGGGAGACACATCAATCAGACGGGTGGCAGACAGCAAGCAGATGGAAAATAGACAGTAAGCAGACGGGAGACAGACAGCTGGTAAACAGGAGACCAGCACACAAAAGATGAACAGACAAAAGGCACATTGTGCCAATCATATTTCTCGGAAAACTTGACAAGATAACAAATTGTATTATTTTAACAGACAAAAGATAATAGAAGGAGGAGGGGAGAGGGAGAGAGAAGGAGGAGGAGGGAGAGAGAAACACGAGAGAGGAAGACATGGAGAACAAAGAGTACCGTGGTAGGCACTAGGAAAGCGAGTGCAGAAAATAAACAAGAGATAGAACGAGAAAAGGAAAACAACAAGAAGAGAGAGAGAGAGAGAGAGAGAGAGAGAGAGAGAGAGAGAGAGAGAGAGAGAGAGAGAGAGAGAGAGAGAGAGAGAGAGAGAGGAGGGAAACAAGAAGCATTATCTGACGAGGCAGTTTGGAATGGGGGAAAGGGAGGAGGAGAGAGAACATGATAAACAAAAGAAGAAGGGAAGTTAAGAATGAAGAGGAGGGGGAGGAGAAAGAGGAAGAAGGGGGGTGGCGGGGGGGGGGGAGAGGGAAGGGGGAAGGGGAGGAGGAGAAAGAGGAGGTCTTTGTTTCCTGGTCTTCTTCAACTTTAAACACTGCTCCTTACTCTATCCTCTTAAGGCTTGGTATACTGGGTAGTGGCCAGCGTCTGCCTGGTTAGTGCTCCACCACCACACACTACTCTCCCACCTCACACTAGCCTCCAACCTCACACTAGCCTCCAACCTCACACTACCCTCCCACCTCACACTAGCCTCCAACCTCACACTAGCCTCCAACCTCACACTACCCTCCCACCACACACTACTCTCCCACCTCACACTAGCTTCCAACCTCACACTAGCCTCCAACCTCACACTACCCTCCCACCTCACACTAGCCTCCCACCTCACACTAGCTCTCCCACCTCACACTAGCCTCCAACCTCACACTAGCCTCCAACCTCACACTAGCCCTCCCACCTCACACTAGCCTCCCACCTCACACTAGCCTCCCACCTCACACTAGCCTCCCTCTACCCTCCCACCCATCTTCATGGAGCTAAGGTGGGTCGTGTAAACACATGCAAAACCGTTCATCTATATGTGATAGCAAAAGTTTATGTGAACCAGTTTTTCATATTCGAAATCCCTCAGATTAAAGCTCCTCACACTCGATGAATATTTTAATGGAAAAAATGGACTGAAATCTACGCAGGATTTGGATCTCAGAGGAATAACGGCATTACAGGCGGGCCAAGTACGCGCGGGCGGCGGTGGCGTCTCCAGCGGGTACTGCTCCGTCTCAGCGGAGTGACCGTAACTCCTGACCTGTCTAGACCACCGCTCCTGTCCCAGCCGGACCACTGCGAGTAATTACTTGCCGGTCTACGTATGTCTAGACTTTTATACTCTGTAGTATTGGCTTTCACCTCCGTTTATCGTAGACGTACATACTGTCTATATTTCTCCGTCCATAGTAATGTCTATCCGTCTCCGTCTGCTCTATGGTATTAATGCCCCTGTCCACCATACCGTGGTTACATCTCCGTCTGTCCTACCGTCTCCTTGCTAGCGCCCGTCGCAGAGTACTAGACTGTTGTGTGTGTCGGAGACCGCGTAAAACCACTTCTCCCTCCCCTCCTTCTATATATAATAATTACTCCCACATTAAGAGCGCTCATCAGATTACGCTCCCCTCTCAGATAATCTCATTTTCACACCATTACGATCGTGAAAATAACAAAATATTTTGAAAAGACGAGGAAAATCGCTGGCGGGGATTTCAGCTTTCCTTGAATTTTTTTTCCTTCACAGGTAAACTGGAAATGGGAATTTTGGGTCGTTCCTCGTGCTTCTTTCATTGCTGCTGGTGCTGTTGGTGGTGGTGGTGGTGGTGATGGTGGTGGTGGTGGTGAATGTGGTGGTGGTGGTCCCCCAGGGTACTATGCTTGCACCAGTACTCTCTTATTCTCATATCGGACATAGACAAGGACGCAAACTATAGCACTATCATCCTTTGCAGATGACACTGCAAAGAAGAGAAGGGACGGCTTACCGTCTCCTTTGATCCCTAGTGACTTAGTGCCCTTAATTATCCAGTACTCCTCCCCCGTCAATGGTGGGCCAGGCCCCGGTGGTGGGCCAGGCCCCGGTGGTGGGCCAGGCCTGGGTGTTGGGCCAGGCCCCGGCACCACACTCACAGGTTATGGAATATGATCCACAACGTCAGGTCAACGACTGGCTCCAATCTTTTCACATTTCTTACGTCCTTCTTGTCTTGGGTAAGAAGTTGAGAAATTAAGTCTTCCAAGTTAATTTGAGTTCTTTATTGGGCTTGACGCATTTTGTTAAGTCCAATTCTGCGTCTTCAGAGGCAACGCGAAAACAAGTTAACTATGCGATTCCGATAGTCTGGGTCCAATTATATAAAGACGAACTGGCTGAGCGGTTTCCCCTCATAATTTACCTTACCTGTGTACTCACATAGTTGCGCCTGCGGGGGGGTTGAGCTCTGGCTCTTTGGTCCCGCCTCTCAACTGTCAATCAACTCGTAATTGAATGTGTGGGTCCATCATTGTGGCCTTGGCCCTGGTGATGCTTAGCACTTCCATAGGTCTATGGCTGATTTAGCAGTGGGAGATGGTGTACATTAATAGGGAAGCGAGAAGAGTGATAGGGAGGGAGGGGGGGGGGAGGGGAACTATTTATAGGGAGGGAGAGATATTGAGATAGTGGAGGAGAAAAGTGAGAGGGAGTAGGTTGTTGGGGCTTGGGGGGAGTGGTCATTACTGTTGGGGAGTGTTGGAGGTAAACACACAGTGTGGGAGTCGTGCTTAGGAAAGGGGGAGGGTGGTGGGGAAGGCGGGGGGACCTCAAGCCCCCACCACCATCACCACACCATCACACAGCCTCCCCCCCCCCTCACACCTCACTCCCTGTGCAGCCGCTGTTAGGCGATCACCACCATCGCCACACCCACCACCACCACACCCACCACCACCACCACCACCACCACCACACCCACCACCACCACCACCACCACCACCACACCCACCACCACCACCACCACCACCACCACCACCACCACACCCACCACCACCACCGCCACACCCACCACCACCATACCCACCACCACCACCACACCCACCACCACCACCGCCACACCCACCACCACCACACCCACCACCACCACCACCACCACCACCACCGCCACACCCACCACCACCGCCACCACCACCACCACACCACCACCACCACACCCACCACCACCACCACCACCACACCCACCACCACCGCCACACCCACCACCACCACCACCACCACCACCACCACCACCACACCCACCACCACCGCCACACCCACCACCACCGCCACCACCACCACCACCACACCCACCACCACCACCACACCCACCACCACCGCCACCACCACCACCGCCACCACCACCACCACACCCACCACCACCGCCACACCCACCACCACCGCCACCACCACCACCGCCACCACCACCACCACACCCACCACCGCCACACCCACAGTCGTAGAGTACACACCCATGAATGGTACATGTCACAGTTCTGAACTGAGAAAGATGTAACATGTCCCAGGGTCTCCTGATACAGTGGGAGAGAGCCTAGTGTGTGTGTGGAGTGTGGGAGGGAGCATAATAATGTGGGAGTAGGACGGCATAATAGTACTGGTGAAGCACGCGGTATGGAGTCATCATAGTGGTTTCACGGAGGAGCGTGAGCATATTAGGGTGTGGGATTTCGTGGGAGAAAGAGCATAGTTGTAGGGCGTGGGGGGGGGGGGGAAGATGATAGTAGGGTGGAGCGTGGGAGGGAGCCAGCGAGCGTGGGCCGCTTGACCTCTCACCGCTGCTACGTAATATGCTCCACGCTCCTCATCATCGATTTACTCAGCTCATTCTCTAGGAGAGCCAGAGCAGTCCTCCCTGGGGGGCGGGGTAGCTGCCCCCTCCCCACACTCTCCCCTCACAATCTCCTCACTACCGTCTCACTTCCCCTCACCCTCCCCCTTCCCCTCGCTTACCTCCTTCCCTCACACTCATCACTCTTCCCCCCTCATACTCCCCTCACTCTCCCCTTGCTTATCGTGGTGGTGATAACGAAGGTGGTTGTGCTAATTTTGCTATTGGTGCAGATGGTGATAATGATATTAGTGGTTGTTATGGTGTTCATGGTGGTCCCGTTTTCTGTTTTGGCTCCTCTGGTAGGTTAGGTGAGGGCACTTTAGTACAGTAATTGTTGATGTTGTTACTGTTGTTTACTATTCCTCCTCGCGTTAGTGTGTTACGAGACCTTCCACTACCTAGTGTGCTGCTAAAACTCAAGACTATCTCTAAAAAATGCAGTTCTCAACGTACGTCAGACCTCTGGTAGTGTGTGCAGGTCTGGCAGCTAACCCTACCTCAAAAGAACAACGAAAATATAAAAAATTTCAGAGGCTTGGCACATGGCTTCCCCTGAGGAGGGAGATTGCTCAGCCACTTTAAATAGATTCACAGTGGACATGATCCAGGTATACCAAGTACTTAAGAATATCAGTATAGTATAGAGAGGTAGACGTTTGAGGTGCAAGAGGGCGAGAGGCCACGTGTGGGAGGGTAGTAAGTGGAGTGGTTTAGTAGAGAATAATTGTGGGTGTGGAAAGAAACCTGTACTACCTAACGCTACCTGTACGCTACCTAACCCCGTACAGGTAGCCTCTATCCTCAGTGTTATGATCAGTTGTACGGTAGAGAGGGCGGCTTAATACGTCCACACGGAGCAGGGGACTAACGTATACACACGGGGTCCAGGGATAATACGTATACATGGAGCCGGGGGTTAATACATGTACTCAGGGCCGTGTGGCTAATTCGTACATGCGGCGGAGGGAAGGGGGGGGGGGGGTAGTGAATGGGGCTGGTTCTATCTGCCTAAATTTTCCATCGGGGCAGAATGATACCCATTAGCCCTACCCAGTTCCCAATTACCCCTTTTGTAACGAAAAAAAATCATTACTTTTAATTTTTTTAATATAAGCTATAGGTCTACTCTACGCTGGTCGGGAAGGTAGAGTACATTAACTGGTTACGCATCAGTTAGTGAAGTACCAGCTCCACACTCTGAGGAGTCCTGTGAGTCTGTCTGTCGAGTCCTGTGGAGTCTGCCTCCACCACTCAACAGGATGTGTGTGAAAGAATACTCCTAACAGGGCTGTGCTCACACCTACATCTCCCCCCCCCCTCCATCTGCTCCCCCCCTTCACACCTCACTCCCCCCACCCCCACCCGGGTCCCCCTCACACTCCCCCCCCCCAGGCTCCCCTCACACCACGTGCACTCACAAACTGCGGCAAGGTGTGAGGTGTCGCTGGTGAGGCCCTCGCTTCTCCATCTTGTCCTCCTTGATAGAACATTTCCTTCACAGTATACTATCTCCTTGAAGGTTCCTCAAGGCCTCCTCTCCTACCCTCCCGCCTCTCTCTCACCTCTCCTTCCACCCTCCCCCCCCCGCCTCTCTCTCTCTCTCACACCTCTCCTCCCATCCTCCCTCCTCTCTCTCACCCACCATCAGCACACACAGAGGCCGGAGTGTGGCGGTGTGTGGAAGTAGCCAGTTAGGCCGGCCGTTAATCTTGAGACATACACACGTCTGGCGGGTTATTAAGGCAACCACATCAGCGTACAACCACTATGTATATTTTAATTCTAAACATAGTTCAAGACTTGATGAAGGGGCAGGGAATGGGGGTACGTGCCCCAGCTCAGTCACCCCCTCCCCCGGGTCAGTCACCCCTGTGGTATATAATCATCCCTAGACCAAACCTTCTATTCCATGTTCATGCGTTCTATCCCCACCATGCACTCTCCTATCCTTCCTCTAACCTTCTCTGCTCCTGTCCCTCAATATCACCCCCAATATGCTCCGTGCAATATTAAATTAGATCCAGCGCCACCTTTCTCAACTCTTCTCCAAACCCCTTTAAGCAACTTAGTCCGTACCACCCACACTGAGAGATGACCTACACCAGGGGCACGCAGGGTGACGGAGCCTGCAAGTGTGAATGCAACTGTGCTCTAAAGACACGTACACCAACATGTATGGAATTACAAAGTGCCTGAACTCTTTGAAAGGACAAACACAGAAAAACCTGGATGTAATTACGCTCACAGAAACGAGTCATAGCTGATGAAATATTTACCCTCGACTACCCTTAGAATATACTCTCTATATTCTGAGAAGAAGGAAGGGTGAATGGCTCTCTTGATTAGTAAAGATTGGACGGTGAAGGAGCTTTCACTCCCAGGCTGTGAATGATACAGTGACCGTACAGGTATCCACTAACCAACAAAAGATCCAGGCAGAAATAGCAAGGCAATTAATAGTATCCGTTAAAGAGCGGCCTCAGTTGCCAGCAGGAATGGGTCTTAGACACGACAAGACAAGTTGAGAGAACAGGAAGTCTCACTGGAGTACCCATACATGAAATCTAAATTCCCGGGATTGGTAGTGAGAAACGTCTTAAGCCAATATGACAATGGACCAGCGAGCATGAGAGTTAATGATGAACCAGCATGACTGGAGCTCATATTCACATTGGATGAGTTGGACACAAGGGAAGTAATCCTGGGCTGTCGCTTAGGAATGAACGATTACAGTATAAAGGCATTTCAATATCTTGTGAAAGTAGGGATGAACAGTCTAAAGAAACGATTAGGAGGTAGAATATAGGAGGTGGTATGTCAAAAGAGAAAGTATGAGGAAGTAAGAAACTTTCTGTTAAAAATACGATGAGAAATAGATCTCAGGTGGAAGTCCCCACAGGAAATTAGAAACTTCTTCAAGGAGAAATGATGAAAGGCAGCTGTCAAATTTGTCCTTGTCGAAAGGGAAGACAGTGAATGGTATGACACTGACCCAGGATGACCCATGATGACCCATGTGTACTGACCCATGGTTTAACTCTTTGAGCTGAACGATCTCGTTATCTATCCTATCATTGTTCTGGGTGATGCTGCATCTGCTAAACTTTAACAAGGGCTATAAGAAAACATTGTGCATGTGCACGAAAGCACGGAGAAAACATCAAGACTAAGAACAGAAGAATTCCAGAAAGCGAGTGACGAGTTCCTAAGAGTGATCAAGGCAGCTGAATAGCAACTTGAAGACGACATTGTTGAAAGTGAAAGACCCAGTCCGAGTTGCTAGACAGTCACATCACGAGCAAAATATCAGTTAAGGAACAAGTAAAAAATCTCAGTGCAGGCGATGAGTCACAATAACGTGGCTGAAGTGTGTTGACCAGACCACACACTAGAAGGTGAAGGGACGACGACGTTTCGGTCCGTCCTGGACCATTCTCAAGTCGATCGCTCAGTATACAATAAAAAATCTAAATCTAAAAAATACAATCTAAAAAATCTCAGTATACAAGAGGAACTTGCGAGTGAGAGTCCAGGCGGTTTTCACACTACAGCAACCATAGGCTTCCAAGCTGGAGCTGACGGAGGACCTTGAGATAACCAGGGATGAAGTGATAAGACACTTGCTAGAGCTGGATACGACTAACTCTTTGGGGGGCCAGATATCACCGTGGATATTGAGAGAAGGGGCGGAAGCCTTGTGCTGGCCGCTTGCTATCATATAAAACAATTCACTGGAAATAAAAACTGTCAGAAACTTGATTGACTCAATGTAGCATTAATATACAAAAAGGGAAACAGACAGTAGACATTAATTAAACTGTAGGCCAGCGTTCCTTATATATCATGCAAGATGATAGAAAATACCATAAGAGAAAGGTTAGATGAACATGTGGAGAGAAGAGCCTTTAATAACACAACACCGACATGGGTTGAGGGATGAGAAATCCCCTCACCTTTCCTATCGATTTACCTATAAATACCTATTTATAGGTATTTATAGATAGGTAAATACCTATTTACTGCTAGGTAACAGGAGCATTAGGTTGAAAGAAACTCTGCCCATTGTTTCTCGCCAGCGCCCGGGATCTAACCCGGGACCACAGGATCACGCAACCAGCGTGCTGTCCGCTCAGCCACCAGCCCCGTGAACGCCTTACCAGGTGGAGTTGATTCCTTCCTCTCAAAGTTCGCGTTTGATGCCAAAATTACGGTTAGAAAAAGTACTCTAGAAGACTGGAAGAAACTACAGGACGACCAAGACATTGTGAAAAAAATGTTGCAGTTCGCGGCTACAAGAGGTTGTCACAAGCAGGTGGGAAGTGATAAAGCTGGGTTACCTTACCTTGAGGTTACCTTGAGGTGCTTCCGGGGCTTAGCGTCCCCGCGGCCCGGTCGTCGACCAGGCCTCCTGGTTGCTGGACTGATCAACCAGGCTGTTGGACGCGGCTGCTCGCAGCCTGACGTATGAGTCACAGCCTGGTTGATCAGGTATCCTTTGGAGGTGTTTATCCAGTTTCCTCTTGAACACTGTGAGGGGATTGCCAGTTATGCCCCTTATGTGTAGCGGAAGCGTGTAGAAGAGGAGGTCATGCACAAGGTATCAAACGGGAGAGAAATAACTCCTTGAATCAGACAAAGAATACTTAGAGTTGATAATATCCCGGAACTGCCACTAGAAGTCACCATCAAAGAGACATCATGGGCTACATATACAAGGTTGGCTAACATAACACCTGCCTTTAGAGATATGATACAAAGCGTCGTTCAGGACCTTGCATACCATTGGTCAGAATATTTCTGGAGCAGGCGACACCATCTTGAAGTCCTTATCTCGTTATATAAGACCAAGCTGGAACCCTTATCCGTCCAAACTATGCCACCGCTGACAGATATGGGTTACGAGGTATGACTAAAGGCTTTAAACCGCCGGAAGAGTGAACAAACAGGGGAAGACGTGATCACCACATACAAAATACTCATGGAAATAGACGAGACACACGAGGGCAGATTATTTAGCATTGATGGTACAGGAACAAAGAGACACAGAGGGGAAACTAAGGCAACCAAATGAGCTACAGAGACATTATAAAGAATGTGAACAAATGGAATGCGCAGAGAAGTAAACTAAGATATGGAAGCAAACGCCTACACAAGTTTAAAAGTAGATTGAGGAGTGTGACTCATCCCCCCCCCCAAGAGTACATCCTCCGCAAGTACAACTGGGTGAGTACTCTGTGGATAAATCCCTGTGTGTAGTAATGGTGGTGGTGGTGGTGATAGTGATGATACTGGTGGTGATGGTGATAGCCGTGGTGGTGGTGGTGGTTGTGGTGGTAATGGTTGTGGTGGTGGCGTGTAGCGAGGACATTACCTCACCTGGGCGGGTCATTAGTTTCACCTGCAGGACCCAAGGGCCAGTGTGCGTGTGGTCCCTCCTCTCTCTCCACCCCCCCCCCGTGGCCACCTGTATATACCTGCTCCCCCTCCTGACCACCTGTATACACCTGCCCCCCGTGGCCACCTGTACACACCTGCCCCTCCCACCCTCCCCCCGTGGCCACCTGTACATACTAGTCCCCTCCAGCCATCTACACACACACACCTGTCCCATGCAGCCACCTGCATACACCTGCCTCCAGAGTCAGGTATTCCTACCAAGTTGTGAAAGTTTCAGCTTTGCAGTGTAACTGGAGCCGTGTGAGAACTTGGCAAGTTGTGTGCGCTTCACCGGACTTGCCAGAGCACGGCAACTTGACAAGTTATTAAATACACGCTGCCTGATGCTAGAGAAAGTCCAGATTAAGTCTGAGTTTCTCTTCAAGAGGGAAGCGGAGGAAGCGTCTTCATCAGCAACGCCGAATACCCACATCATAAACACTCACAAACATGCATGGGTGGAAACATGAGACAAAGATGTGCCTTAGAGATGTAGGAAACTTTTATTCTAGCTTAAGAGTAGAGGAAGTGGATTGAACTAAAAGAGCGAGCAGGTTGTAGAAGCATACGCCATATATAATTTTAAAAGGAGATATGATGGCGAAGTAGGTTGGGTATTAGATAATCGGCGGCTAGAAAGGCGGAGTTGGCACGAATTGGTGAGTACAATTGGGTGAGTAAACACACGCATGCACATCCACCCACCCGCACAGCGTTCGTGAGTTAGAGTCCTACCATCACCCCAGACCTTCCACCACCACCACCCCTTGTGCCTATATAGTTCTGAGCGTGATAATCCTGGTCTTGACTGGTGTAGACATAAGCTAACATTGATAGGGAGCCGGTCGGCCGAGCGGAAAGCACGCTGGACTTGTGATCCTGTGGTCCTGGGTTCGATCCCAGGCGCCGGCGAGAAACAATGGGCAGAGTTTCTTTCACCCTATGCCCCTGTTACCTAGCAGTAAAATAGGTACCTGGGTGTTAGTCAGCTGTCACGGGCTGCTTCCTGGGGGTGGAGGCCTGGTCGAGGACCGGGCCGCGGGGACACTAAAAAGCCCCGAAATCATCTCAAGATAACCTCAAGAAGATCATCTTCAGTGGTTCATTACTGTGGCTGTTTCCTGCCTATGTCTGGAAGATTTTAATGCTGTGTTTTCTTTATTTTCAGGTAGGTCAGAGAGCAGGTGGCGACCCACTAGGACAGGATAAGGCAAGATTACCGTTGTGAAAGTTGTATAATTACAACATTATATGTAGTCTAGGTTTAGAGAGAGCTGTGGGGTCACCCACAAAACATTGTGTGTGGACATCACCGTCCTAAGCGGCCAATAGGAGATAGACCTCATATCCCGGTCGCCAATAATAGGGAAGTGCTGAAAATACTGCAACCTGTCCTCAGACTAGGCTCGTCCAACCGGCGGTCGACCCCCCAAGACACATTTGTGAATTTCAACGTTCTGCGTATTCCAAATTAGTATTTACTCCAATATAAGTTAATATTATTACATACTAAAATGTGTTGAATAGCCAGGCCTACCTTAGACTAGATGGCAAGATTCTGTTGGCAGTGATTGGTGTGTACAGCACGTGGGGGAAGCATTTAGAGATGGGATTCGAACAGAGGCCTTGAAAGAAGAACTTACATCAGTTTGGAGTCGTGTGTGTAGCCTGCTTATTTTCATTCAGTGACTGCCAGCCACCAGCAACCATGAGTTTGTGTGGTTAGATCTACCAACATTTCACCTTTGTTGATGAGGACGGGTTGAAATATTGCCAGAACGAAGGATGAAGTTCTCAAGAGAAAAATCAAAGAGATTCTGGCAGAAAGTGATGGTGATGCTTGCTGCTTACAGCAACAGTCTTACCAGTCATCACCAAAACCACTCCTGGGCGCCCTCGCTCTGGGATGCCCAGATACAATAAATATTTATTTATTTATTTATATACAAGAAGGTACATTGGGGGTTAACAGAAAACATAGAAATTAAGTTGATTTTACATTCTTGTAAAGCCACTAGAACTCATAGCGTTTCGGGCATTAAATAAATATAAAACTAGATAAAGATATGATAATGAAGAAACCGTAACTAGAGATAAATAGAAAAATAGAGAGACGAGAGAATTTATGCGGCATGAAGGACATGAAGATAAAGAAATAGGAAGTGAAAACTATAAGGAAACTGCAAGAGGAGGAGAAATAGC
>NC_091170.1:33667098-33697098 GCF_040958095.1 Procambarus clarkii
AGACGAGGAGTCACAATAACGTGGCTGAAATATGTGGACCAAACCACACACTAGAAAGTGAAGGGACGACGACGTTTCGGTTCGTTCTGGACCATTCTCAAATCGACTTGAGAATGGTACAGGACGGACCGAAACGTCGTTGTCTCTTCACTTTCTAGTGTGTGGTTTGATCAACCATTCCTTCCACCCTGTCCCATCCCATATCCTTATCCTGACCTCTTCCCAGTGCTATATATCCTTTCAACACGCTGCTTCTCCACCTCACCTTTGTTGTATACAGTGTATATCTCTGTATACAGTGTATATCTCTGTATACAGTGTTTATCGTTGTATACAGTGTATATCGTTCTATACAGTGTATTTCTGTATACAGTGTATATCTTTGTATACAATGTATATCGCTGTATACAGTGTATATATCATCGTCGCCCCTCAGTGTACTCATCAAACTGTGCTTGCTAAG
The DNA here is from genome assembly GCF_040958095.1 of Procambarus clarkii. Classification (NCBI taxonomy): domain Eukaryota; kingdom Metazoa; phylum Arthropoda; class Malacostraca; order Decapoda; family Cambaridae; genus Procambarus; species Procambarus clarkii. The sequence goes on from NC_091170.1 coordinate 33,667,562, forward strand.
ACTGATTTGCAGCTCTTGGGTCCTGCCTTTCAGTTCTCGGTCAACTGGTATACCGGACAAAACCATTTGGATTTTGTCAAAGCGACATTAAAATCCCTGCTGTACATTCCATCTATTTCACTAGTAATTAGGACATTTTCTTTTATCATCTTTGTAGTTAATTCGTGAACTTTGTTTTCCACCTGTCTTCCAATGTCGTGTGTCTCCCATTGTAAGTAAGTCTGTCCTGTTCTACCCTGTTAATTCCCTTCAGTATTTTGTATGTGGTGATCATATTTACTTGATTCCTTCTTTCATGGCGCTATGTGAGGGTTAGGCTCAAGGTATATTTATGGATTTTCAACAACTTTATATTTTTTGGCGAGATATGGACTCCGTGCTGATGCCGCATATTCTTAAATGTATTTTACATATGTTGTATGTAGATTTCTAATTAATTATCCAAGCGTCTCAACGCTGCCGGTGTGTGTGTGTGTTTTGTGTGTGTGTGTGTGAGTGTGTGTGTGTGTGTGTGTGTGTGTGTGTGTGTGTGTGTGTGTGTGTGTGTGTGTGTGTGTGTGTGTGTGTGTGTGTGTGTGTCTCAGCAAGTCTGGAGCATCATATGTGATGTGCGGTGGGTGCTCACCCCACGACGAGTCAGATGAGCTCATCCTATCATGGCCAGTATATTGATGTATCACGGTAACACACACTCTCCTCCCCTTCCACCTGGGAAAAAGGTCAGTGTAAACAGTACAAGTGTTGCCTCAGTAAGCTAGCACAAGCCCGGAGAGAGAGAGAGAGAGAGAGAGAGAGAGAGAGAGAGAGAGAGAGAGAGAGAGAGAGAGAGAGAGAGAGAGAGAGAGAGAGAGAGAGAGAGAGAGAGAGAGAGAGACAGACAGACAGACAGACAGAGAGTGAGAATATGAATTAGAAACCAGCATTAGCAACGGTGGCGGAGGGTACGTCGGGGCGTCTACCTACAATAGGTAGGAATTTAAAATAATTTATAAAGTTCTCTAAAAATTTACAAAAGCTATTTCCAAAGTAGTTAGAGGGGATATGTAGGCTGTAACAGCCGGAGGCAGCTATATGTGATTTCCTAGTGTATTTGAAGGGAGCGTTTGGTGGAGAGCTCCAATAGGGGTAGGTATGCCTACCCCATACTCTGGGGTAGGTATACCTACCCCAGAGTATGCGATTATATTTTAAAAGTTGCATTGGCTGCCAGCTGAGTGCCTCAAAACTCTTGGTGGATTTGGGCGGGTTGCAGATTAAATTGTTTATAAAATTTCGTGACCCTATGGGTTAAGGCGCACGTCTCGGGGCTCCCATGACCCTGGTTCGATACCCGTCCAGCTGCAAGGATTTTCGAAAAGATATGTCACGCTATTGTGATTTATTAGAATTGGTGTAAGCGGCGACAACAGCGTCGGAGGCGGCGGCATCGGTGTCGGTAGGGAGGAAGGAGAGGGTTAGGCCAGGCAAGCAGCCAGACCTCGCCAGCGTCTCCAACGGCCGACGAGCGACCCAACGCTCGACGAGAGACCCAACGGCCGACGAGAGACCCAACGGTCGACGAGAGACCCAACGGTCGACGAGAGACCCAACGGTCGACGAGCGACCCAACGCTCGACGAGAGACCCAACGGCCGACGAGACACCCAACGGTCGACGAGAGACCGAACGGCCGACGAGAGACCCAACGGCTCTCCGGGACATCTTTTACCCGTAACCGTAATCAACTGTTAACAAAATGTTATATAGATGATGGTAAATACCGTGACAAGCATTTGGGTGGTGTGCATGCAAAGATCCACTCAGTCACTCCCACCCAGCTCTAAGTGGCGGGAGTCGGGACCTGTGTTAATATGTGTAAATGTGTCTCCTAAGTATATGACCCCCACGCCCTGCCCTGCATATTATCGCACACACACACACGCACTAACCGACACATACGCACACACACACACATACAGGGCGTATGTGTGTGTTGTCACACACATAATGTTGTCACACGGCGACGAACTCAAAGACTGAAAACAAACTCAAATAAAAAAAATACAATGATCACTAATACAATATTTTCCAGACAACATTAGATAACAAGAGGAGAAAATATAGTGAAGGAGATGAGAGTGTCTCTGATGGTGAGGAGACAGTATAGAGGAGAGCACCAGTCGTGCAGCCTGTGCCACACGAACCATTCCAGTGGAAGAACAAATGGTAGTTATAGAAATAAACAATATCCCAGGAGCAGCACCACAGCAGTCCTAGCTATGAAGCATCACTTAGAGTGAAGCTGCTAGTTTAATGGCGGACTTCAGACAGGACAAATTGGCCTTGAAGCAATGCACCCCAGGGAGGGAGATGAAGCACTGAGAGCGAAGCTGGAATAAGCAACGGAGAGTAACAGGCTACTGTAACATATCAAGGGTGAAACACATAGAGGAGAGGAAGAGGATTTCTATGGCTAGGAATAGAGGATTCCTCTATGCCTAGCCATAGAGGAAGGCTAGGTGATATCCTGGGATGTGCCGATGTCTCGCTCTATCCGCTGCCTCGCCCTCCATCATTTCCGGACTCCATCTCCTACAGGAGAGGACCGGTACTTCAATACCCCTACCCAACCCCTATTAGCTTTCCCCTCGCCTTACCAGGACGACACATCTCAATCATCTCCCCGACGCAGCATCCCCTACACTGCCTAGCAACACTTGTTGTCAGCATGCAGGAGCTGCTACCCCTCCTCACCTGCAGCTGGCATACGCTTCTCTCGTCTCCGTCGCTCTGGTGCTACACACCTGGCTTCCTACATGGCCTTGCCAGCTCCCACTTCCCTTCACGTCCGTGTCACTCACGTGTCTGGACCATCTGCCGTGTTCATAATACCCTTGAGAAAATATACATCAGGGAAACCCCACACCATCGCCACGTATTAAAAGGACGTCACTGATGGCTGTATCACCCGGGACGTCATTATAAAGCGTAATGCACAGAATAAATTGTGTTCTGAAGCTATAAATATTGTAGCAATAATCTGTATTAAAAGAGACGATCATTGGTGCGGTGGTCACGGTACTGTGTACGTTTAAGGATGATCCTGGACGGCATGGGTTCGAATCCTGGCCGGGTCAATTAGGTGGTATGTAAATGTAAGTGTTTGCATTTATATTTGGCTTCATCAGTATGTGACTTACTAATAAAAGTCTGAAACAATAACTGACACACAGTTCAGGTCAAGGCTTCCTGTCCCCCTATAACGGGAATGATCTCATCAGTCTTATATCATCAGCAGGTTGAGGAGCGCCTCGCCAAGTCTTCTAAACACACTACAAGTGACAGGCATCCCACGTTGACAGGAAACTGTCTCTTTGTGAGAGTAGTAAGTCGTGGTATTCACTACTGTCACTGTGAAGTCACATTAACCTGATGTATCAATGGGAAATTCAATCCTTTTGACCCTGTCGTGGTGTAGTGGTCTAAGGCGTGTGCTTGAGAGTACCCAGGACATGGGTTCGAATCCTCCTTACGGATCCTACTGATTTTCACATATAAATGATTGCTGCGTTAGCCAGCTTCTGCCTCGACCAATCTCTGCCCCCCCCCCTCACAAGGAACGTATCGCCCCTCAAAGAACGTGTCCCCCCTTTCTCAAAGAACGTGTATCCCCTTTCTCAAAGAACGTGTCCCCCCTTCCTCAAGGAAGGCGTCCCCCTTCCTCAAGGAACGTGTCCCCAGCGTGTGTCCCAGTCCCTTCGACAACAAGGAGAGAGAACGGAAGGCTTTTAGCCCGTGTATGTATGTCGGGCGTGGTTCAGACTTCCTGCCCGAGATCACCTGATACTCTACCAATATTCTGAGACAACGAATCCGTTTACATGACCACGGGCCCTACCCGTGGGCCCCCCTGAACCATGCCTACCCGTGGGCCCCCTGAACCATGCCTACCCGTGGCCCCCTCAGCCATGCCTACATACCCTACTCTTGGTCCCTAAGCCACGCCTGCATGTTCTACTCTGTCATAAATCACATTAACGTTATCAGTGAGAAACTCGGTAGCAACCTTGAAGAGGATTCGAACCTGTGTTCTGGGTATTCCCAAGCACACGCCTTAGACCACTAGGCCACCAGAAGGATCGCAAACTGGGATTCAACTTAATCCTCTAAGAGTTCCTGAGGCTTTCACTCAAGCCGAGCCAGGGTTCATGCACATGCACTCTTGCTGTGTTGTCTTGTGTCGTTGACACGTCACTATAATGTGATTTCTCTGTGGCTTGAAGAGGAAGCGTTTGGGGTAGAATTCCCGAACAACAAAGCCAGAGTGTGCATGGGGGGGGGGGCATTGTGAGAACCCCTGGTTCATCTTCAGTGGAAACCTCAGGAATTCTAGAAGATTCCGTTGAATTCCAGGTTGTAATTCTTTTGACCATGTGGTGGCCTGTCTAAGGCGTGTGCTTGGAAGTACCCAGAACATTGGTTCATCCTCCTCACTGCTCCTATTGAATTTTTCAGTGTTATCATAACCATTTTGTGTATGTTGGTTGGTCTGATATATGCGTGTGTGTGTGTGTGTGTGTGTGTGTGTGTGTGTGTGTGTGTGTGTGTGTGTGTGTGTGTGTCTATTTCGCAGAATTTAGGGTTTGTGTATGCATTTTAATTTTTAAGCGACATTAAGATTAGGTCAAGGAAACACAGGTGGTGTCTGAACTGTGAGCTGGGGGGGGGGGTCGTGGTGCTGCTGGCCGGGGGGGGGGAGGGGAGGGGGTCGTACAGGGCAGGCCAGTTCCCGTCGGAGTGACTTTCGTGCATAATTTGGCAGGTATAATGTTCCCTTGAGCGACGCTTGGTGTAATACTGTGACCCACAGCCCCAGTGACCTACTGAAACCCCTCTATAATCATTCGGGCAACAGGTCCACCAGCACGCCATGGTTCTGTAAGTGTAGATCCAGGTAAACAAAAAATAGTTATGAAGAAAAAGTGGTAAGCAGGCACGAGCAAATGACGCATGAAAGGGATATATAATATATATGTAGACAAGGAACTTAGGTATGAGGACGGGGTGAAGGCACGCTGCTCAACAACCTCTCCTCTTGGACCGTCCGGGATCGAACACCGACCTGCAAGAAGCAAGATCGTCGCTCTACCAGGCAGGCCAAATGGTAGCACCAAAAAAAAACCCGAATAAAACTTAGTCTGAAATACACGGAATTGCGTATAAGTATAGTCATTCAGTATCAACTAATGGAGCATGTCGGAGTGGCGGGAAGTTACGCCAGCACCAGTAAACACCTTTTGCACCAGAACCAGTAAAGGCCATCCTGAACACAACCGATCACTGGAAACTGTGTGGTTCCTCACCACACGAGAGATATTGGTGAGACACACCGCCCACCACCCCCGTGATATACCAACCAACCCACATCAACACCAACAACACCACTACGGACACCACCCACACCATGACGAGGGGGAATGGTAAGGAATGTCATGGCTCAACCGCCACCTAAAACCATTCCTGGGGCAGGATACAATCCCAGATGCTCTTGAACCATACACACACACACACACACACACACACACACACACACACACACACACACACACACACACACACACACACACACACACACACACACACACACACACACACACACACACACACACACACACACACACACACACACACACACTCACACACACACACACACACACAAGAGGCATGAGTTATGAGGAAAGGCTGCGGGAAATGCACCTCACGACACTGGAAGACAGAAGAGTAAGGGGGGACATGATCACAACCTACAAAATCCTCAGGGGAATCGACCGGGTAAACAAGGATGAACTATTCAACACTGGTGGGACGCGAACAAGGGGACACAGGTGGAAGCTGAGTACCCAAATGAGCCACAGAGACGTTAGAAAGAACTTTTTCAGTGTCAGAGTAGTTAGTAAATGGAATGCATTAGGAAGTGATGTGGTGGAGGCTGACTCCATACACAGTTTCAAATGTAGATATGATAGAGCCCAATAGGCTCAGGAATCTGTACACCAGTTGATTGACGGTTGAGAGGCGGGACCAAAGAGCCAGAGCTCAACCCCCGCAAGCACAATTAGGTGAGTACAATTAGGTGAGTACACACACACACACACACACACACACACACACACACACACACACACACACACACTCACACACACACAAACACACACACACACACACACACACACACACACACACACACACACACACACACACACACACACACACACACACACACACACACACACACACACAAACTTGTATTTCATTGACAATCATTTCGTAGAGTGGAGGCGGCGTGTCCAGCGCTACCGTCCACCACCAGCTGCCACCTGGTGGACGCTCCCGGTATTAATGTCTTACAAGGTCTGCTTGTCCTGCTAAATTTACCATCAGTGCACGTGCCCGCATACAGGACGATGCGTGTATGATGATACATGTATGAGGTAATGCGTTTATGTATGATGTGTGTATGTGTGGTAATGTGTGTATTATGATACGTGTATATGTATGTGGTGATGCATGTGTGAGTTAATGTGTTTATGCATGATGTGTGTATGTATGGTGCGTGTGTGTATTATATGATGCGTGTATGTATGAGGATGCCTATGTACTCACCTAGTTGTGCTTGCGGGGGTTGAGCTCTGGCTCTTTGGTCCCGCCTCTCAACTTTCAATCAACTGGTGTACAGATTCCTGAGCCTATTGGGCTCTATCATATCTACATTTGAAACTGTGTATGGAGTCAGCCTCCACCACATCACTGCCTAATGCATTCCATTTACTAACTACTCTGACACTGAAAAATTATTTCTAATGTCTCTGTGGCTCATGTTGGGTGTGATGATACATGTATCTATGATGATGAGTGAATGTAGGATAATGTATCTACTAGAGCCGAGTCTGTAACTTGACCTAAAACCTGGTCTTGAAGCTAATTTGGGACCTGATTTTGAACCTGGCCTGGAGCCTGGCCTGGAGCCTGGTCTGGAGTTTTGGCTGGAGCCTGGTCTGGATCCTAAGCTGGAGCCTGGTCTGGATCCTAAGCTGGAGCCTGGTCTGGAAACGATGCTGAAGTCAGGTCTGAAGCCAATGTTGTAACTATCTTCTGTAGCATAAAATTTCATATAAAATAAAATAATTACAATATATAAAGGGGGGGGGGAGGGGTAGAAGACAGTAGTGACCCCACTTGGCTTCTCCCGGAAGCAGCATATCCTCTTCTTCGAGGCAGAGGGTACCAACAAACACAAAGATCCATAAGCTTATAGATCTTTGTCTAGCCAGGTGTAGTTTGCTATATTAACTCTTCAAAGTTAATTTTTATATTACGGGTTACTCATGTTCATGCCACCTCTGGGTGGCTTGATTTTCATCAATCAATCATTCTTACACTTTATTTTTCCTGACGCAAAGAGTTGCGTTTCGTTAACACTTGTTAACAAGGTGAAGATATATATATATATATATATATATATATATATATATATATATATATATATATATATATATATATATATATATATATATATATATATATATATATATATATATATATATATATATATATATATATATATATATATATATATATATATATATATATATATATATATATATATCCTCTAGCTCCTCTTCTGCTTAGTCTTGCCACACACACACAGAGACAAATCAATCTAGTACAGGTAAACAGATCACTGGTACAACTTTGTTCCAATAGAATCCGAGACCCTTGGTACATTTGAAGAGAGAATGCAAGAAGGTTTTTTAAGGATTTCGATTCCAGGCTTATCGAGATAACAAGAGACCCTTGAGGTTTCGTTTTCAGCGCCTCAGTGTGGCGGTTCAGAGGGGGAATGCCCGTTGTGTCTTCGGTTCTTGCTCGGCGTCGGAGGAGTTTGAAGAAATCTACAGCCTCTAGGGGAGAGAGAGAGAGAAGATTAAGCCACCCAAAAGGTGGCATGGGCATGAATAGCCCATAAGTGGTGGCCCTTTTGAGCCATTTCCAGTATCAATAGATGATACTGGAGATCTGTGGAGGTGCGACTGCACCCTGCGTGACGGGAGATGTCTCCCGTGAGCCTCTAGGAAACAAACTTCCGTGTGTGTGTAGTCGCTAGGCCACGAGTCCCAGGCCATGAATGTGTACAAGGGTAATGTCTGTTATTAGTGTGTGTGCTGTCGTGCAGAGGGACGGGCACAACAATACAATACTGATTGTAATAGATTACCCTGAGCTGAAGCTGGGTACTGCACGCACACAATCACACTAAAACAACACGACACATGCATATAATCCGCTTACATTATCCTAGTGAAGCAGCAAACTCACTAATTAGTAAATGTGGTGACTGAGGCATTAGGAGGGAGGGAGATGGGGCTATGGGGGCTATGGGGGGATGGAGGCAGCCGGAGAGTGAATTACATCCGGGAGGCGGGCTCACCTTACACTCTTTATATAGACCTTGTCTAAGCCGCTGACCCAAAATTGGCCCAGAGGGAGGGGGGGAAAGGAAGATTCTTGTTGGGGAAAATCCATGTTTTAGTGAGGGTAAACAGTGTTATGAACAAGTTAAGCCAGTTTGGCGGGGTCAGACAAGCTCCCCCGGACCTTAACTTGTGTTACTGGCAGCGCCCTCAGTACCCTAACTGTCTGGCTGTCGGTCTACTAACTCCAATTTTGACTATATGAAAGACAGATGTTTATTTTGGAAAACAAAAATAAGTCTAACAGTCAATTTGTCGACCTATACAATTGTCATATTACTATCACATTAAACCCAGGAAACACAAACCGTAACTGTCTCTATTTTCCGCTTGTTACAACTTGTAATAAAGTTGTTACAGCTTGGCTTAACGTGTTTATGACGTATTAGAACGTTGTTACAACTTGCTATATTGGTTGTTATAACTGGTTAGGAGGTGTTAAAACTTGTTCGAACGTTGTACCAACGTCGTAGTTTCGGTGTGTGTTTGGCGGGAATTGTTACTTTATATATATATATATATATATATATATATATATATATATATATATATATATGTATATATATATATCTGTTTAAGGTTTCCAGAAACAGTCAGTTGAGAACAGGCTGTATTTTGAAGAGGCTGTTTGGCCTACTTGGAGTTTATAATATACCAGACACACAGGTGCGTAGAGAACACAAGGTGAAGGAGCGTTGAGGTCGCCTAGTGAAGTCACAATCTTTATCATGTCAGTTTAGTATGATGAGTCACAATGCTGGATTGTTGCTCATTGTGTTGGATGATGTTACAGTGTTCGATGTTGTAGGTGCTGTACACTGTCTCCTTATGTTTAAATAGGTTTTTAGCATTCCTTAAGCCGATGAGGTGTTGTTAGTGACACCTGTGGGTGTCACAAGTGTATTTAGTGGTCCTTGTGGGTGTCACAAGTGTATTTAGTGGTCCTTGTGGGTGTCAAAAGTGTTGCTAGTGGCACCTTTCGGTGCCACAAGTGTTGCTGGTGGCACCTGTGCCTACACAACCTGCTGTCATTCAACACTGAACACAATGGACCAGAATAAACACAAATAATTCATCACGCCCGACATACATATATATATATAACATCCTCCCGCAATATGCAGGTAGGCCTATGGTATATTTTGCTTGATAAGGTGTCACGTTATCTGCTAATTAAGGTCTACCTCTCATCTCGGTGTTTCTCTACGACGTCGTGAGCACGGGGCCAGGGGGACAAAAATATAAATTTTGTAATGAGTTGATGAGTTCTTGAACCAAACGCCTCCACGGCCCTTCCCTTGGCGCCGCCATCTTGTATCGGACAGATATTGGTGGGGGGGGGGGGGGGTGGTCAGGCGCACCTGGGTGGTAACAGTTGCTAATTACCGGTGACAGTATCTGCTGGGGTGACAAGCTGTCGGTGGAGGGAGTGGCGGAGGTGCTCACCTTGCCGACGGGAGAGCCAACCCAAGGTGACAGTGGCTGCAAGGGGGGACGGGGGCTGGCAGTTCTCGTAGGTGACAGGTGCGCGAGACAGTGCGGGTGCGTGACAGGCGGATAGGGGGAGGAGTACCCCCCCCCCCCCTTCGGCCAGACAGGTCACCATCTCGGTCACAATACCCGTCAATTTTGACCCACCACCGTCGCGTTGACGCCTCGCTCCTTCGACGTGTGTCTCACTCCCGTCTCCTCCATGGGCCTACTTCTGTCCCACTCCTGTCCCACCCTTTCCATCCCTGCTCGTATGGGTTGAAATTTTGCTTTATTTAATTAATGTTAATATTTTATGTCTCTGTTTTACTTTCATCTCCTTTACTGTCTTATTTTGGCAACTTCATATAGATAATTATATATATATAAAACTGAAAACTCCACACACCAGAAGTGACTCGAACCCATACTGCCAGGAGCACAATGCAACTGGTGTACAGGAGACCTTAACCGCTCGACCATCACGACCGTACAAAAGATGATGGTAGCCGAGGCTAAAATTGGCTTCGGAAAATGGGGCATTGGTAGTTTTGTGGCCCTATATTGCCTCACTACCTATTTTGCCTTTTGAGACATGCCTGACCTTTGCTAAGTGTCTGGCTGATGGGGCCAGTCCTGGCTAGTCCTTGGGGCTAGGCTGGGCCAGCCCTGGCCACACTGACACCCCACCCTGGCCACACTAACACCCCACCCTAGCCACACTGACGCCCCACCCTGGCCACACTATCATATGGCCACACCATGCGAGAACAAGCAAGTTACGACCCATCTAACTTCTTGATGGTTTGCTTATCCTATTAATAATTCTCTAGAGCAACAGTCTTGCCATTCTGTGCCTCACGCTGGAGGGCACACGGCTCCAGTTTTCACTTCTCCAGGAGTCTCTTGACCCTCGAGTCTTTTAGAGCAGTATCCCCCACGAGAGCTGGCCAAGTGCTTTGTCGTTTTCTATTCATATTTAATATGAGCAATGCCAGAGTATTTGCAAGTATTTTGCTGGCTGTTGTATGATCAAATACTGTTTAAAACAGTGTTTCTTAATTTGTAATTCACTCTGGAATTGAATTTTGAGGCACTCGAGGCTGCCAGAGTGCCTTCGGCCTCACACGTTGCTCAGCTGCCTCATCTTGATGACAAGTTAACGAACTAATATGCAAAGTTATTGTTCTCTAATTAGGTGTAGGGGCGGCGCTGTTGCCGTTCCCCGTCCCCCATCACCCGACACCACCGTCAACAACTCTCTTCCCCGCCCCGCTCAATCATGCCTTCATTACCGTTAAGGTCAGCCACTGGACGGGTGACCGGTCAGCCACTGGACGGGTGACCGGTCAGCCACTGGACGGGTGACCGGCCAGCCACTGGACGGGTGACCGGTCAGCCACTGGACGGGTGACCTTCCAGCCAGCTTCGTTCTTTCCAAGGGCAACCTCGAGAAGCATAACTTCCTTTCCCGGAAAATTGGTTATTGCTTTCCTAGTTGGCCAGAGACCCCCACGCCTTGGGTCTTCACTGGCAGGGGCTCCCACCTGCCAGGAACTCCCACCTGGCAGGGACTCCCACCTGCCAAGGACTCTCACCTGCCAGGGGTTCCCACCTGCCAGGGGCTCCCACCTGCCAGGGGCTCCCACCTGCCAGGGACTCCCACCAGCCAGGGACTCCCACCTGCCAGGGGCTCCCACCTGTCAGGGACTCCCACCTGCCAGGGACTGCCACCTGCCAGGGACTCCCACCTGCCAGGGGCTCCCACCTGCCAGGGGCTCCCACCTGCCAGGGGCTCCCACCTGCCAGGGACTCCCACCTGCCAGGGGCTCCCACCTGCCAGGGGCTCCCACCTGCCAGGGGCTCCCACCTGCCAGGGACTCCCACCTGCCAGGGGCTCCCACCTGCCAGGGACTCCCACCTACTTCTATCCTTCCGAGACACAAATTTCAGCCTCCTTAGCCTCTTCTCGCATCTTAAGTCCTGTCAAGAGCCAGCGTCTTACCTTATGGCTATAACCTTTGAAGCCTCGTTGTTTCACAGCTCCCCTACGGGCTCACCATAGCCCGTGCTACTTGGAACTTTGTTCCAGGTAACGAATCTTTAACAACAACAACAACAGGCTGGAAGCAGTTTTCTTTTACGTTTTTGGCGTCCTTGCACACGCTGCTGATGTTACCCGGTTCATGTGTACCCTAGCAGATAGGTTTCATACTCGGGTATTTTATTTGGTTCTTGGAGCACATCCCAGCCCGGAGCACATCCCAGCCGGGAGCACATCCCAGTCCGGAGCACATCCCAGCCAGGAGCACATCCCAGCCCGGAGCATATCCCAGCCGGGAGCGTCTCGCTATAATATATTTGATCATTATTCTCCTGGTGGCTGGTGAGGACCTCCTCTCCCTTCACCACCATGGTGGCGCCCTTCCTCTCCTCCTGTTGGCCTTCTTCCTCTCCTGCTGCGGCGCCGCTGCGTGCGTGAGTGTGGGCGTGCTGAGTGCGTGAGTGTGGGCACCGCTGCGTGCGTGAGTGTGGGCGTGCTGAGTGCGTGCGTGTGGGCACCGCTGCGTGCGTGAGTGTGGGCGTGCTGAGTGCGTGAGTGTGGACGCCGCTGCGTGCGTGAGTGTGGGCGCCGCTGCGTGCGTGAGTAATTACAAAAGTTACCTGTGTTTCACGCTTCATTGACACAAGTTTCGCATCTCATCACTTTTGTCAGCCTCGAGCAGCCAGCTGGCTCTTGGCCCTCGTTCCCTGTGGCCCTCACGCTGCCACCCGCCTCCAGTGCCAGTGTGGTTTGGCACCTGTGTCAGTGTGTTTGGCCCCTGTGGCAGTGTTTGGTACCCGTGGCACTGCTTGGTACCCGTGGCACTGTCTTTGGGACCTGTGGCTCTATGTGTGGCACCTGTAGCATCGTGTGTTTTACTTGAATAACTGTGTTTGGCACGAGTGCCAGTGTGTTTGATACTCCTGGAAGTACATTTCGTAAATTCGTATGCACATACTCCTCTCTCCGGTCTATGAACGAACCCTCAGTCCGGCCTTTGACTGAACCCTCTGTGATTGAACTCTCAGTCCGGCCTGTGACTGAACCCTCTGTGATTGAACCCTCAGTCCGGCCTGTGACTGAACCCTCTGTGATTGAACTCTCAATCCGGCCTGTTATTGAACCCTCAGTCCGGCCTGTGACTGAACCCTCTGTGATTGAACCCTCAGTCCGGCCTGTGACTGAACCCTCTGTGATTGAACCCTCAGTTCGGCCTGTGACTGAACCCTCTGTGATTGTACTCTCAATCCGGCCTGTGACTGAACCCTCTGTGATTGAACCCTCAGTCCGGCCTGTGACTGAACCCTCTGTGATTGGACCCTCAGTCCGGCCTGTGACTGAACCCTCTGTGATTGAACTCTCAGTCCGGCCTGTGACTGAACCCTCTGTGATTGAACTCTCAGTCCGGCCTGTGACTGAACCCTCTGTGATTGGACCCTCAGTCCGGCCTGTGACTGAACCCTCTGTGATTGAACTCTCAGTCCGGCCTGTGACTGAACCCTCTGTGATTGAACTCTCAGTCCGGCCTGTGACTGAACCCTCTGTGATTGGACCCTCAGTCCGGCCTGTGACTGAACCCTCTGTGATTGAACTCTCAGTCCGGCCTGTGACTGAACCCTCTGTGATTGGTCCCTCAGTCCGGCCTGTAATTAATCCCTGAGTGATAACCAATAGTTCGGTGGGGAGTCTGGGAGTGCACAGAGTGATAATATTATGTCACCATCACGCCTAGGAAAACGTCTCATCCTTGAGCCGCAGTTTTCAAGACTCATTAAATGTCTCCAAACTTTTCTTATTAGCGTCAGTGTATGTGTGTGCGTCTAGGGAGACAGGTGTGGGGGATGGTGTAGCAGGCAGGTGTGGAAATGGAGAGGCATGTAGGTGTGGAGATGATGATATATAACAAAATATAATAAAAAGAATGATCACTAATGTCAACACAATGCCCCGGACACTAACAACAACAACAATGTAGAATACAGTGCAGCCAGATACAATACCTAACACCATAACAATGAGCCGCCTGAGCCAGTCATCAGGAGCCAGATGGTAGCTGAAGGGAGGGAGGCAGTTATCAGGGGAAAGCACCAAGCCATTACGAATATATAGCACTTGTAAGTGGTCAGGATAAGGATTTGGGATGGGACGGCGGGAAGGAATGGTGTCCAACATCTTGGACGGTTATTGTTGTTTGTGGTTAGTACCAGAGAAAATCAGCTTCGTCCTCCTAAGGTTTCCCAACGTCAAGAAAACGGTCAGTTTAAAGTGTCCTCTCCTAACCTACCAGAGGACCCAAAACAGAAAACGGGATAGTATGTCACTTTCGCCAGCCGCTTCCATTTAATGGTACGACAGTTTGTTGGCCTTGTATAACGCATAAGAGCGAGAAGCGACGTTCTTTGTAGGAGGACCGGTTGAATATATAAATTTCTTTAACTTTATTACAATAAACATTTCGGAGAATATACTCCATCATCAGTGGTAAAACAAAAAACATAATTACTAATTAAAATTACCTAAAAACCATCAATAAAAGTTAACAATTTAAAAAAAAACGTCGGTAACAGTTAAAAGGTTTTAAGGCAATAATACCAAAATAAGATATATGCAAAGTAAAAACCAAAAATATATACAAACAAATTAAAAATAATAATAATAATAAAAATAATATAAAAATGACCGTTCAATGTATTTCGCGCTGACGAACATTAGTGAGTGAACACTTTGTTCGAGGACTCGGAGGTGGTCAACCCAGGTCTCATTTTCCCTGGGAAATTCCCCCTGGGTGTTGACATTTAGTCGAAGGCAACACGGAATCAGACCAGACTGGTTGTTCAACGTCCTACCAGCGAGCATCAGAAGTATTACAGGAACAACCGTGGACATCTTCAAGAGGAATGAGTGTATATTCTTCAAGAGTGTACATCTTTTTTCAATCTTTGGCGGGTTTGTTTACAATTATTAAACAGTTAATGAGCTCCGAAGCACCAGGAGGCTGTTTATAACAATAACAACAGTTGAATGGAAAGTTTTTATGCTTGTAAACTATTTAATAAATGTAACCAAAGCCGTCAAAGATTGAGGAAAGATGTACACGTTCGTAAGTGCTTGCGTAAGTGCTTTCGTGAATCTGGCCCCAGGTCTATGGTCAAAGGCGTTCGTTGTTTTACATAGTCAACAATAGTGTGATTATTCGGCCCATTCTCCTGTTTAGATAGTATTTACAGTAGCGATGTGGACCATCGTGCATATATTGACCTAATGGACAATTATAAAGTAGAGTTTGGTGCTACTAAATGTGGACAAACCGGAAAATGTTTTGTATTTATGCTGCTAATAAAACTTGACCTAACCTGACCATCTTAGGTCTAATACACGATGTTTTGAGGCCTTATATAGTACTTATATATGTGTGCTATACAAGGCCTAGGTATAGGCCTTGTATAGCACACATATGCAATACAAGGCATATGCATTAAGCTTGTTTTTAGCTTTATTTTTGTTCTCTACTTCTATAAAGTGAAGATTAGCAATTACTTTGTGTACGAGGGTTCACAAGGTTTCAAAAAGTATTATCTAAATAAGAGGATAGTTTAAATTATCGGTACACTCACATTAAATGATAATTTGGGGCTAAGAATGTCAAAGAATATTACGAAATTACTTTATAATATATCAAACAGCATCTCAATAAGTTAGTTTTAAATATACATATATTTAGGGGACTGTGGTAAGGTATGTATTATGTACAAATTATATAGTTACACTTCTATTCACTATTAATTCACTTGGAATGAGTGTAAAAAAAAATATGATTGTGGTTAATGAAAGATTCGGACAGTGATTGTTGTAAAAATAATCAATGATAAGGCCAAGTGGTCAAGGCCGGCCTTGCTCCAGCACTTGTGGCCACAGTCCGGTACTGTCCGGTCCGGTACTGTCCGGTCCGGTACTGTCCGGTCCGGTACTGTCCGTTCCAGTACTGTCCGGTGCTGTAAATGCAGTCAGTGTCCACTACTCTAATATGTACATATTACAGCATATATGAACCGTAACATGTTTCACCACTGCATTTAACTACTGCATGTATGTTCCTAGCTAAGTATATACTGTATTAAAGAGAGTGTGTGCGTATGTTCCTAGTTAAGTATATACTGTATTAAAGAGAGTGTGTGCGTATGTTCCTAGCTAAGTATATACTGTATTAAAGAGAGTGTGTGTGTATGTTCCTAACTAAGTATATACTGTATTAAAGAGTGTGTGTGTATGTTCCTAACTAAGTATATATACTGAATTAAAGAGAGTGTGTGTGTATGTTCCTAGCTAAGTATATACTGTATTAAAGAGAGTGTGTGTGTGTATGTTCCTAGCTAAGTATATACTGTATTAAAGAGAGTGTGTGTGTATGTTCCTAGCTAAGTATATACTGTATTAAAGAGAGAGTGTGTGTGTATGTTCCTAGCTAAGTATATACTGTATTAAAGAGAGTGTGTGTGTGTATGTTCCTAGCTAAGTATATACTGTATTAAAGAGAGAGTGTGTGTGTATGTTCCTAGCTAAGTATATACTGTATTAAAGAGAGTGTGTGCGTATGTTCCTAGCTAAGTATATACTGTATTAAAGAGTGTGTGTGTATGTTCCTATCTCAAGTGGCGTGAATATCCTGCAACTTGTGCAACTGCAACAGATTATTACATAAATGTTTCCCCTCGGCCGAGTCAGGGTAAACATCGCGACTTGAAAACCCAGATTATGGGCAGAACTTTAGATGTTTAATGGCCTGTGAAGCTGTTTTTACCCCCTGAGCGGTGTTGCCTCACGTCGGGTGTGTGGTCTGGGGCTCCTCCTGGTGGTGGTTGTGGGGTGTCAGGTTTGGAGCTCCACCTGGTGGTGGTGGGTGTCAGGTTTGGAGCTCCTCCTGGTGGTGGTGGTGGGTGTGTGGTCTGGGGCTTCTGATGGTGGTGGTGGGTGTCAGGTTTGGGGCTGCTCCTAGTGGTGGTGGTGGGTGTCAGGTTTGGAGCTCCACCTGGTGGTGGTGGTGGGTGTCAGGTTTGGAGCTCCTCCTGGTGGTGGTGGTGGGTGTCAGGTTTGGAGCTCCTCCTGGTGGTGGTGGTGGGTGTCAGGTTTGGAGCTCCTCCTGGTGGTGCCTGGAAATTTATGATCATACAAAATGAATTTAGATAATACAATTATTCATTAATGTAATTATCTCGAGTAATTTACGACACCGGACAGGTGTATATAAACACACGATACAGCTTAAGTGAAGCTTAAGTGAAGCTTAAGTGAAGCTTAAGTGAAGCTTAAGTGAAGCTTAAATGCACCTAAAGCATTACTTACAAACGAATTGTATCGGAGAACTCAACTGAAATCACCACTTTGAAATTCAGTTTGAACGACGAACTGAACGAATCACTGAACGAACTGAACGAATCAATGCCTCGCCCCACTGCGGATGCTGTACGCTGTGTGGAGACTTGAGTTACCAAAATACGTTAAAACGAAGCTTCCCCCGTGAGATAGAGGTGACGTAAGCTTATTAGCAAGAGAAATTAAGAGTTCCGTAGTTGGAACACACGAAGATGGTGGAGAATTAAGGCTGCATTGTTGTCTGTTCTAGATTATTATCGTGTCGTTGTGGGGGTGTTGCAGGTGGGGGTGTTGCAGGTGTGGGGGGTGTTGCAGGTGTGGGGGTGTTGCAGGTGTGGGGGGGGGTGTTGCATGATGTGGAGTGTGGTGTGGGGTATCGTATGGTGGGGGTACGAGAGAGAGTGAGAATATACGTAGGCTAGATGAAGTATGGGAGTAGCTGGGAGCAAGTATTAAAAATAATGCAGTATTGTGAGTGTAGGTTTTGAGGGGGGGGGGGGGGGGAGGTGGGAGGGTGGTAACAGATGCGAGCTCCACACACTGACACACACACACACCATTACCAGGTGTGACGCAGGTGTGACGCAGGTGTCGTCAGAACACAGAACCGGATCTTAGATCACAACATGGACTTTGTTTCTCAAGATTTCCCTACCTAAACAACAATACATTCCAATTTGCAAATGCGTCTTTGGGGGAACGACCGCTGCTTTAACGGGCCTGGCCTACAACACGTCCTCGGACCAAGTCCATTCCATCCAGCGATCGACCCCAAACACGTATTCATCAATTTTAGCATTCTGTTCATTCAAAACTACAAACACAAATAATCGCCAACAGAACCTAAACACCTAACCAAACCTATGCCTATATATATGCACAAAAAGCTAATATATTATAATAATATTAATTTATATTTGAGAAAATTCCCGTTTTGAATGAACAGCATGTGAAAGTTTATGAATGCGTCTGTGGGGTCGACCGCTGGATGGAATGGACTTGAGTCGCGGACGGGTTGAATTCTGGTTACACAAAACAGTTGTCTGTTTTACGGAATAACAAAGCGAGATAACGAACTGAATATTGACCTTTATCTAACGCTTGCTAGTCTTATTTTGTGTTATCAGTTGTGACTATAAACTGTCGTGTAGACAGACTATATAAGAAAATATTTAGGCTATTCAGTGGGATCGAACCCACGTCCCTGGACTCCCCAAGGACGCGAGTTCAATCCCAAGGTATGGCACTCCGGAATAAAAGTATTTATGAATTGAAAATTTTTGGTGGTCATAACTTCCTGTCATTGCAAGCATAATATTTGTTAAGAGCTTCACTCACAACGGTCAAGTTTTATGTTTATTAAACTATTTAATCACTTCCATAAAACATTGTCCATTAACACCATGGAATGTTTTCTTTATTGTCAGGTCTGTGGCGGTATCTGGGAGTCTTGTGTCTGTGGCGGTATCTGGGAGTCTTGTGTCTGTGGCGGTATCTGGGAGTCTTGTGTCTGTGGCGGTATCTGGGAGTCTTGTGTCTGTGGCGGTATCTGGGAGTCTTGTGTCTGTGGCGGTATCTGGGAGTCTTGTGTCTGTGGCGGTATCTGGGAGTCTTGTGTCTGTGGCGGTATCTGGGAGTCTTGTGTCTGTGGCGGTATCTGGGAGTCTTGTGTCTGTGGCGGTATCTGGGAGTCTTGTGTCTGTGGCGGTATCTGGGAGTCTTGTGTCTGTGGCGGTATCTGGGAGTCTTGTGTCTTTGGCGGTATCTGGGAGTCTTGTGTCTGTGGCGGTATCTGGGAGTCTTGTGTCTGTGGCGGTATCTGGGAGTCTTGTGTCTGTGGCGGTATCTGGGAGTGTTGTGTCTGTGGCGGTATCTGGGAGTCTTGTGTCTGTGGCGGTATCTGGGAGTCTTGTGTCTGTGGCGGTATCTGGGAGTGTTGTGTCTGTGGCGGTATCTGGGAGTGTTGTGTCTGTGGCGGTATCTGGGAGTCTTGTGTCTGTGGCGGTATCTGGTGCCTTGTGTCTGTGGCGGTATCTGGTCCCTCGTGTCTGTGGCGGTATCTGGGGCCTAGTGTCTGTTGTCGGGAAAATTGGCATAAATGTTCTGGTATTTATAGTTTGTCTTTAGTAGCATAAAGGAGACGATTTTCCGACAGCTTCAAATGCTTATTCAAGACACGCATCTTTCTCAAAATAAATGGCTGTTATATTTTCTTATATTTCGCACCACTAAGCTCCTGCCACCGGCGGACCACCCACTGGTTAATGGTAGACTATTATATATTTTTTTTTAAGAGAGAGAGGGAAGAGAGAGAGAGAGAGAGAGAGAGAGAGAGAGAGAGAGAGAGAGAGAGAGAGAGAGAGAGAGAGAGAGAGAGGGGGGGGGGGAGAGAGAGAGGGGGGGAGAGAGAGAGGGGGGGGGGGGGAGAGAGAGAGAGACTGATAGCGAAAGACAGATAAACACGCAGACAGAGACATTCTGACAAAACGAGAAAGAGTTAATGTTAATAGTTAATGCACAACTATATTCTACCTACTACAAGACCGCGAACCAATATGGAAGCAGCAAGAGGAAGTATGGGCCAATAGACCTTCTGCTGTTACTTCCATTCATATGTTCACTTATCCAATTTATACCCATTGTTTTCGTGTTCTGTCTTGTGTTTGTCACCTCACCCAAAACTTTTGTACCATATCACCTCATCCAATAGAGTATAAGTACGAAGAATTTGTGTGTAAATTAAGTCTTTGAAAATGTAATACGAATTACGAAACGCGTTCAGGCGTCAGACAATTAAAAATTGAATTTCGGAGAATTGTTATTTTTATTACCACCGACAGTGACGAAAAACAAGAAATATTGAGAAGATTCGTGTTAGAATTATTAATCTTGCCTTTTCGGTTATATTTACACGTATATGTATAAATTCCTTGGTATCTTCATCTTGACAATATTTTGGTGGTGTAAACCTTCAAGACGAGCCTTGGGACGAGGAGAAGGAGATCGCGTCAACATCGTTACGACCCGAGAAGATTAATCTTGGCTTTCCAGAATGATAATCCCTGGAGGGAGCCTACACCCGGCAACACTCATTTTTCTATCATTTACACAGCCGTCGTGTGTTGTCTCCGCTCTCCTCCAGCTCTTTACTTCATGATATAACCTACCCGTGTGCTGAACAACACGGGCGAAACATTTTAGAGCACAGTGGGAGGAAGGGACGGGGTTAGGAGGGTCAGGAGGACGTATGGGACGTATGGGGGTGGTCGTGGGTCTGCCCCGCACTTGTGACCGGTAAATTAGGGCGTGTCGGTGCCCCGGTCAGTCAGTGGCTCTGCCTCGGTCGTGTTACATCTTCGGTGACGTGTCCGTCAAAGTCGTCCCGTACGTACAGTGTCTAGTGTACGGGAAGACGACGATTCGTCCCTCAACAATGTGCACGTATAGGGATATTTTCTTGCAATTTTGTCGTCGCGGGTTCCCTGAAGTGTACGAAAGTGATGGCTGGATTGTTCTATGTTGGCGTACACTTCTCCCGTCCCCCTACACTTTATCTTTGGTCCATTTCCCCGTCTCATTTACCCCAGGAACCTGATCCCTAATCACCACTGTATGACCAGTTACGAACACTTAACAATCAGTGCCTAGTCGTGCCTCCTTTTCCAAGATTTCGAACCCTGGACGTTATCGCTGGTCAGGCTGCTTGGTGTGCGCGCATCTCTCTCTTCTCATGTTTTTTCTCCATATGTTTTTTGCTTCAGTAAAAGTATTGTTTAGTCCATTGTTGCTGTGAGGCAGCGTCACCCACCAATTGCTAGGGCGTTCAGCAATGTGATATTCTTGCATAGTGCATAATCTGCCGTCTGTCTAGTGAAACCTATAATTATGTTTTAATCTGGAGGCAAACTGGTGGTGTTTTTGTATTGGCAATACCGTGGAGTGGTTGGGTGGGGGGGGGGGGGGTCCCTTACCCCTGAGTGGTGGTTCCCTGACCATGAGTGGTGGTTCACTGACCCCTGAGTGGTGGTTCCCTGACCTCTGAGTGGTGGTTTCCTGACCATGAGTGGTGGTTCCCTGACCCCTGAGTGGTGGTTCCCTGACCTCTGAGTGGTGGTTCCCTGACCTCTGAGTGGTGGTTCCCTGACCATGAGTGGTGGTTCCCTGACCCCCTGAGTGGTGGTTCCCTCAGGTCCTGTGTAACGTCGTTAGATGCAATGCTCTGCTAGGCTCACGCCAAACATGGGCTCAAGGCAATTCCAGAACTCTGAGGTTGGACTAGAATTCTCTTCTTTTTCTTACACATGTGGATATAGGACGAGATGCCTTGTGACTCCTATTGTCAGGTTGAGAACCTTCTCTTCTCACTGCTCGTGGTAAGCCTTGCCCACTAGCTTTCCCTAGAACACGACCCGCCAATCGGGTTTACTCCCAGCTTCCCCCATTATTGCTGGGCGAATAGGGTCGAACAGTTACGGATTGGTTTCAAGTTAGTTTTCCCAGGGTTTTGTCACAGAGGATATATAATGTGTGTGTGTGTGTGTGTGTGTGTGTGTGTGTGTGTGTGTGTAGTCGCCTTGTTGTACTCACCTCTCGGCTGTTAATTAACTGGTGTACAGGTTTGAAGCCGATTGGGCAATTGTCATACAGTAAGGAGTTTGTGTGTCCACCACCACGCACCGTAGCGCACTGTATTCCTTCACTACTCTTGCACTGTGTCCGTGGCTGCCCATCTTTCTGCATAGTTTCTGTGAAGCAGGTTTTGGTGTACCATCGGTGTTGAGAGGCACCTGTGTTTGTGGTGTTGAGGCACCTGTGTGTGTGGTGTTGAGGCACCTGTGTGTGTGGTGTTGAGGCACCTGTGTGTGTGGTGTTGAAGCACCTGTGTGTGTGTGTGGTGTTGAGGCACCTGTGTGTGTGGTGTTGAGGCACCTGTGTGTGTGTGTGGTGTTGAGGCACCTGTGTGTGTGGTGTTGAGGCACCTGTGTGTGTGTGTGGTGTTGAGGCACCTGTGTGTGTGGTGTTGAGGCACCTGTGTGTGTGGTGTTGAGGCACCTGTGTGTGTGGTGTTGAGGCACCTGTGTGTGTGGTGTTGAGGCACCTGTGTGTGTGTGTGGTGTTGAGGCACCTGTGTGTGTGGTGTTGAGGCACCTGTGTGTGTGTGTGGTGTTGAGGCACCTGTGTGTGTGTGTGGTGTTGAGGCACCTGTGTGTGTGTGTGGTGTTGAGGCACCTGTGTGTGTGTGTGGTGTTGAGGCACCTGTGTGTGTGTGTGGTGTTGAGGCACCTGTGTGTGTGTGTGGTGTTGAGGCACCTGTGTGTGTGGTGTTGAGGCACCTGTGTGTGTGTGTGGTGTTGAGGCACCTGTGTGTGTGTGTGGTGTTGAGGCACCTGTGTGTGTGGTGTTGAAGCACCTGTGTGTGTGTGTGGTGTTGAGGCACCTGTGTGTGTGTGTGGTGTTGAGGCACCTGTGTGTGTGGTGTTGAGGCACCTGTGTGTGTGTGTGGTGTTGAGGCACCTGTGTGTGTGTGTGGTGTTGAGGCACCTGTGTGTGTGTGTGGTGTTGAGGCACCTGTGTGTGTGGTGTTGAGGCACCTGTGTGTGTGGTGTTGAGGCACCTGTGTGTGTGTGTGGTGTTGAGGCACCTGTGTGTGTGTGTGGTGTTGAGGCACCTGTGTGTGTGGTGTTGAGGCACCTGTGTGTGTGGTGTTGAGGCACCTGTGTGTGTGTGTGGTGTTGAGGCACCTGTGTGTGTGTGTGGTGTTGAGGCACCTGTGTGTGTGGTGTTGAGGTGTTCTGCTGAAGTGATGAATTATTTACCTGTTGGATATTGGTTTATATCCTTGTTCATTAAGGTGAGGTCGCCTTGCTTAGTCCTTGGCTAAGGACTAAGGACCAAGAACGAGACATGGCGCTGGACTTAGCATGGCACTTGGCGCTGGACTTAGCATGGCACTTGGCGCTGGACTTAGCATGGCACTAGGCGCTGGACTTAGCGCTGGCCACTACAAGTCCTTATAATTGTTTCGTATAGTCCATTTATCTGTGGATTTGCTTTGTCAACATTTTGATCTTTCACAAAAATATTCATATTTGTTCATTATTCTTTTATCTTCATACAAAGCATTTGAGGACAGTGATGCGAACACTATTCTATGCACAAATTGTTAGGTAAAAGACATTAATATACCATTGAAATGGCTGAGAAATGTTAGTAATTCAAAGTATTTTTATTACTATAAAAATGTATAAAATTTCCTGGTAAAGGTTTGGTATAAGGGATTACGGGATAAATGCCATGGTAATCCCTTGCTAAACTAGTTAAGGATAATCTCCTCAGTGGGAAAAGTTGCCATTGCTTCAGTTTTAATGGTGAAAGAGTTTTGGGATTAATCTACGGGTATGTTGGTATACTGAGGTGTGGTCAGTGGTGTGGTCAGTGGTGTGGTCAGTGAAGGGAGGTGTGGCAAGGGTGTGTCGGGATGTGTAGACTCGTCCCTGTGACCGTGGACACGGGGAATTCACTCAGAATTCACAATCCGTTTGGCTGATTCACTCAGCCAAACTGCCTTAGTCTGATGTCCGCAGCCGGACCTGACCTGAGGTGATCTATTGAGCTGACCTGAGGTAATCTGTTGATCTGATCTCAGGTGATCTGTTGATCTGACCTGAGGTGATCTGTTGATCCGACCTGAGGTGATTTATTGAGCCGAGCTTGTTTGATAAGCTAGCCGGAAGCTGACCGGACTAGACTTCCAGAAGCCTTCCTCTGTTGATGTAATGTGTTCACTCAGATCACCTGACGTGATTACACTCGCTACCTTCATGAACTACGTGACACTTTGTTTAGCTGACGTGTGTCCTGGCGTGTGTCCTGGCGTGTGTCCTGGCGTGTGTCCTGGCGTGTGTCCTGGCGTGTGTCCTGGCGTGTGTCCTGGCGTGTGACCTGGTGTGTGTCCTGGCGTGTGTCCTGGTGTCTCTTTCTCTCCCCCCCCATAAAGTGTGGCCATAGTGTGGACCTGGACACACTGCCGGGTCCAATACAACAAATGTATTGGTTGCTGTTATCAACCAATACATTCTTTCACTCGAACAAAACATCAACCGTTTTATATACAGGTATTTAGTCTTGCTGAGATTGTTCATTGTATAGACGGGCGTGATTAGTCAGTGTATGTACCGTCAGTCTTGGAGGGGGGGGGGTGATTGGCTGCCCCCCCCCGTCTGTCTCACTTCTGGCGGCCCATAAGGAATATTTTATTACTCTGACTATTGGTGCTAGCAGGCGGTATACACAACACTAGACAAAAACGGCACCAGAGATACGAGGAAATATTTCGTCTCCAATGGAGGTGTGGGAGAGGCTGAGGGGGCCACACAGGTCCCTTCACGGGCCCCAGCCTTGGCCGGGATATGGCCAGCCCACCACTAGCACGGGCCCCAGCCTTGGCCAGGGTATGGCCAGCCCACCACTAGCACGGGCCCCAGCCTTGGCCAAGGTATGGCCAGCCCACCACTAGCACGGGCCCCAGCCTTGGCCAGGGTATGGCCAGCCCACCACTAGCACTGGCCCCAGCCTTGGCCAGGGTATGGCCAGCCCACCACTAGCACGGGCCCCAGCCTTGGCCAGGGTATGGCCAGCCCACCACTAGCACTGGCCCCAGCCTTGGCCAGGGTATGGCCAGCCCACCACTAGCACGGGTCCCAGCCTTGGCCAGGGTATGGCCAGCCCACCACTAGCACTGGCCCCAGCCTTGGCCAGGGTATGGCCAGCCCACCACTAGCACTGGCCCCAGCCTTGGCCAGGGTATGGCCAGCCCACCACTAGCACGGGTCCCAGCCTTGGCCAGGGTATGGCCAGCCCACCACTAGCACTGGCCCCAGCCTTGGCCAGGGTATGGCCAGCCCACCACTAGCACGGGCCCCAGCCTTGGCCAAGGTACGGCCAGCCCACCACTAGCACTGGCCCCAGCCTTGGCCAGGGTATGGCCAGCCCACCACTAGCACTGGCCCCAGCCTTGGCCAGGGTATGGCCAGCCCACCACTAGCACTGGCCCCAGCCTTGGCCAGGGTATGGCCAGCCCACCACTAGCACGGGCCCCAGCCTTGGCCAAGGTACGGCCAGCCCACCACTAGCACTGGCCCCAGCCTTGGCTAGGGTATGGCCAGCCCACCACTAGCACGGGCCCCAGCCTTGGCCAGGGTATGGCCAGCCCACCACTAGCACTGGCCCCAGCCTTGGCCAGGGTATGGCCAGCCCACCACTAGCACTGGCCCCAGCCTTGGCCAGGGTAAGGGGGTATAAGGATGAGGAGAAAGGATTGAGGAAAACGGGTTGAGGTGACACCATCCACTATCTTAACAGACAAAATGGAGGTTTATATAAAATCTGTTATCATGACTCTACGTTATGATAACATCAAAACCAGGATCATTTCTGTCCAGTTGCATACAATAAGTGCCCTTAACTCCAGCACATTAGTAAAGCACTTCTCAACAACTTTCCTTCAAACTAAAGTGTTGTAATACAATTAACAGTTAACATTTAATTTCCTCATTATCTACTTTACATTTATAAACAGAGTTCAAAGACACCAACACGAGACCCGAGTCACTGATACGAAATTCAATCCCTGCACGACTGACCCCTTACATATTTCTGGGGTTTAAAAGGTACCCCACTTATACTTCGAGTAAGAGAATGCCAGGGGTCGACCCCAGGGAGTAAGAGAATGCCAGGGGTCGACCCAGGGAGTAAGAGAATGCCAGGGGTCGACCCAGGTAGTAAGAGAGTGCCAGGGGTCGACCCAGGAAGAAAGAGAGTGCCAGGGGTCGACCCAGGGAGTAAGAGAGTGCCAGGGGTCGACCCTAGGGAGTAAGAGAGTGCCAGGGGTCGACCCAGGGAGTAGGAGAGTGCCAGGGGTCGACCCAGGGAGTAAGAGAGTGCCAGGGGTCGACCCCAGGGAGTAAGAGAGTGCCAGGGGTCGACCCAGGGAGTAGGAGAGTGCCAGGGGTCGACCCAGGGAGTAAGAGAGTGCCAGGGGTCGACCCAAGGAGTAAGAGAGTGCCAGGGGTCGACCCAGGGAGTAAGAGAGTGCCAGGGGTCGACCCCAGGGAGTAAGAGAGGGCCAGGGGTCGACCCCAGGGAGTAAGAGAGTGCCAGGGGTCGACCCAGGGAGTAAGAGAGTGCCAGGGGTCGACCCCAGGGAGTAAGAGAGTGCCAGGGGTCGACCCCAGGGAGTAAGAGAGTGCCAGGGGTCGACCCAGGGAGTAGGAGAGTGCCAGGGGTCGACCCAGGGAGTAAGAGAGTGCCAGGGGTCGACCCAGGGAGTAAGAGAGTGCCAGGGGTCGACCCAGGGAGTAAGAGAGTGCCAGGGGTCGACCCAGGGAGTAAGAGAGTGCCAGGGGTCGACCTAGGGAGTAAGAGAGTGCCAGGGGTCGACCCAGGGAGTAAGAGAGTGGCAGGGGTCGACCCCAGGGAGTAAGAGAGGGCCAGGGGTCGACCCCAGGGAGTAAGAGAGTGCCAAGGGTCGACACCTGAGGTCGAACACTAACACACACGAACGCTTGAGTCCTGGTCAGCCTGGTCCCCCCGCCCCCCATCACTCCAGTTCCCTGTTGCCACTCTACATTAAATTCATGTTGTCAGGGGAGGAATAAGAATTGACATATATAGTTAAACCTTTTTGGAGGGTTGTCATGCCTTCCACCTGGCCCTTCCACACTCCACCACACCCTTCCACACTCCACCACACCCTTCCACACTCCACCACACCCTTCCACACTCCACCACACCCTTCCACACTCCACCACACCCTTACACATTCCACCACACCCTTCCCCCCTCCACCACACCCTTCCACACTCCACCACACCCTTCCACACTCCACCACACCCTTCCACACTCCACCACACCCTTACACATTCCACCACACCCTTCCCCCCTCCACCACACCCTTCCACACTCCACCACACCCTTCCACACTCCACCATACCCTTACACATTCCACCACACCCTTCCACACTCCACCACACCTTTCCACACTCCACCACACCCTTCCACACTCCACCACACCCTTCCACACTCCACCATACCCTTACACATTCCACCACACCCTTCCACACTCCACCATACCCTTACACATTCCACCACACTCCAATTATGACCCGGTTTACACAATAGCGACAGGAAAGGTGGAGATTCTGAATCCCCGTTCCTTATTGTCAGGCGAGACTCTGTTAAGCTAGACTAGGTTAGGCTAGGTTAAGTTAGGTTAAGCAAGGTTAGGTGCATGGGAGTGGCCCAGGCACGCACCGCCACCACACATACTCTCCCACGCTAAGACCCCGGCGGCTAACGCTTTAAGAACGGTAGAAATGTACAAAATATACGATACCTAGTTCTACTCTCTTAGTCACAGCCTACAGTTGTGCTGACGTCACAGCCTGCTGTTGTGGTGACGTCACAGCCTACTGTTGTGGTGACGTCACAGCCTACTGTTGTGGTGACGTCACAGTCTACTGTTGTGGTGACGTCACAGTCTACTGTTGTGGTGACGTCACAGTCTACTGTTGTGGTGACGTCACAGTCTACTGTTGTGGTGACGTCACAGTCTACTGTTGTGGTGACGTCACAGTCTACTGTTGTGGTGACGTCACAGCCTACTGTTGTGGTGACGTCACAGTCTACTGTTGTGGTGACGTCACAGTCTACTGTTGTGGTGACGTCACAGTCTACTGTTGTGGTGACGTCACAGCCTACTGTTGTGGTGACGTCACAGTCTACTGTTGTGGTGACGTCACAGTCTACTGTTGTGGTGACGTCACAGCCTACTGTTGTGGGGTTGTCACAGGCTGCTCTTAACTTACGAGAGTTCTGACAGCAGGTCATAAGATTCCTCTCACAAGATTTAGCTGAGAAAGTTTAGAAAATGCCTCTGTGGTATTGACAGGACTGTGGGCACGTGCTCAGTATTGACAGGACTGTGCGCTGTAGCTAGGATCGGGTAACCATGACAGGCGTGGGACAGTCCCAAGAACCATGTGGGGTTCAGATGGGCACATTCAACTACCCTAAAAATTGAGGTACAACCCCCCCCCTGCCACCCCTACCCCCCCCCCTCGAAGCCGCGGTCGATGATGGATCAATGATCCCCCCCCACCCCGCCCGCACGCCCACACCCCCCCGCCCGCACGCCCACAAACCCCCCACCCTCCCCCACACGCCCATACACCGCCGCCCTCTTGCAAGATCTTGAATAAATTAAGTGTTGTGATAAAGATAGACTCGAGTGGCCCCGGAGAGACCGCCAGGAGACAGTACCCGTCACCTTTATTAGTAAATGGTTTCATACAAATATGGCGCCGACGGACGGGACTAACTGAGCGAGATTGTGATGTGTGCCAAGGGGGGGGGGGGAGGTGAAGGGGGAGGGGGGTGAAGGTGGGGGGGGAGATGATAGGGGATGGTGAGGGGAAAGATGGTGAGGGGGAAGATGGCTTCAACCTGTGTCCTGCTCTTGTGGTCAGTGGTTTGAGGTTCGTATATATATATATATATATATATATATATATATATATATATATATATATATATATATATATATATATATATGTGTGTGTGTATAATATAAAATATGTTTCCTGTACCCTACACTAAAGTGTAAATTAATTAACACTTGTTTTAGTGTCATCAACGGGGGACTAAAATGCTTTAAAAATGTTATAAAAGGCTTTTTAAAATTTGTCTGCCATTATACATATTGTCGCAATTTCGCTCCATATTTATAATTCCAGCTGATTTTGACCCCAGTCCT
Source organism: Procambarus clarkii (assembly GCF_040958095.1). Taxonomy (NCBI): domain Eukaryota; kingdom Metazoa; phylum Arthropoda; class Malacostraca; order Decapoda; family Cambaridae; genus Procambarus; species Procambarus clarkii. The sequence goes on from NC_091170.1 coordinate 33,696,767, forward strand.
GTGAAAATGTTTGTTATTGGTGGGCCTGAGCTGAAGAGTTTGAGAAATCGGGGCGATGATTGGCTGAGGGGTTGAGGGTTTACATTTTATCAGCCGTTGATTGGTTAATGGGTTTTACCCTCGTGCTTCCTCAGGCGTTGAGTGGCTGATGCGTTGCTGCTTCACGTTCTTGTCGGCTGCTGATTGGTTGCCGAAAAAAAATATATATAACGTCATTTGATTTGTTCATTATTTTCGTGCAGTTTCGTGCTTGGGTCATGAGTAGGTAATGATCGTTCAGGTGCTGGTTCATAATGAGGAAGAGGTTGTTCAACGAACCAAGATCCTCATAT
>NC_091170.1:33702098-33754598 GCF_040958095.1 Procambarus clarkii
AGAACTACCATAGCCTCAACCGCATGACAAAATTAGCACAAACGATACGGTTAAGGTCACGCACAGAATGTGATGACCTTAACCACGTGCGTAAAAGTATCATGATTTTCCACAATTGACAACACTTCAGCTTTCTCATATTCTAAAGCTTTCCGTTGTCTTTTCTCAAGTGTGCCAATGCAAACATTCCACTTCCTTCTGTCTTCAACTTGAACTCCAATCTCAAGGCTAATCCGTACTGCCCTTCAATCTCCAAACATCACCAACGTGCCCCCATTTTCCCGCCAAAATATCGACGCCCTCTCTAATTCTACCGGTCGTATCTCTAGCCTGCGTCCACTCCAGATCTCCTGTCAAGGCTTTACCGACGTCTCTTAGTCTCCTCAAAGCCTTGCGCTCTCTACTACTCTTACACTTAAACTCTATCTACATCTATCCTTATCCTGACCCCTTCCAAGTGCTATATTGTCGTAATGGCTTGGCGCTCTCCCCCTGATAATTCTCTCTTCGTCAGTCCAGCAACCAGGAGGCCTGGTCGACGACCGGGCCGCGGGGACGCTAATCCCCGGAAGCACCTCAAGGTAACCTCAAGGTAAGGTAGGTCATTCATATCTTCCCCAAAGTGGTTGCTTAGTCGTCATCGTTGGCCTAAACATTTCCCCGGCTGGTATCTCGGCACTGATTGGACGGGGCGCTCTTTGTTGCTTATTTGTCTGCCTTCAAGGGCTCTGGACGAGTGTGATTTCCCGAGAGAAAACTTCACACCCTTTTTTTCTTTGTCTTGACAGTTCCCGCCTTTTTTCTCTTACCTTCGTCTGAGTCAAATGATGCGTTCAAATGTGTGACGCTTTTTGCTTTCGCTGCAATTTGATGCGTTTGCTTGTTTGGCCAGCTAGACAAGTGCACGTTCTTCATTTTAAAATTAATAGAAATTTAGTGTTATCTAGTGGAGATCGTACATGGAGTTTGACCTCCTGGTATCTGCCGGTATCATGAATTGTTATGGATCAGGAGCTGCACTTCCTGTGCTTGAAGCTCTGAACATAATTAGCAACGCTGTTCCATTTTACTTTAGGAAGGTCAGAGGCTAAATCGTGTCTGAGGTCTTGGGTATTTGTGATGTTTGTTCATAGCAACAGCTACGTTCAATGTTTTTACAACAGTCTCCCATCACACGATCACCATCTTCTGCTTTAAAATAAGAAAATAGATTTCCTAGACCCTGGGTTCTGGGGGGACCCCGGGAGACCCCAAGGGTATTAGTCCTTGAATTTTGGGTTTTGCTAAAATTAGAGAAATTGCTGACCTGGAGAGTGTGCAACGAGCCTTTACTGCTAAAATCCACTCAATAAGACAACTATGTTATTGGGACCGATTAAAATGTTTAAATCTGTATTCTCTACAGCTCAGGCGCGAGAGAGATACATAATAATTTACACCTGGAAAATATTACAGACTGGTTCCAAATCTCCACACATAAATAACATCGCATGAGACCAGGAGATATGGCAGGAAGTGCAAAATAGATCCATTGAAAAGTAGAGGTGCAGTAGGTACGTCGAGAGACATATATCATCAATGGCCTAATAATTTACGGAAAGTATTATGAGTGTGCTACAGAATATGAAGTGTGTTGAAGGTATCATGAGAGAGTGCTACAGAATATGGCCATACAGACACTCGGGAGTGGATAATGTACTTGAATATTAACTTCCCCTTGTTCGTACAGCTTTTGCTGAAGGGATCAGCATCACCCTCCCTATAGCGATGCAGAATTCATGTTTATAAATTAAAATGCCAATTGTATTAAGCTTGTGTATTACTTTTAAAGTATTCCGTGGCATCTCTTGGGAGGGAGAGAGAGAGAGAGAGAGAGAGAGAGAGAGAGAGAGAGAGAGAGAGAGAGAGAGAGAGACAGAGAGAGAGGCTGGCTAGGAAGAGGAACAAGGAAATGAAGATAAGAGCAGAGGATGGAGACGGATGTAAAGAGGGAGATTAGAATGAAAATATAGCGATAAACACGAATAAGAGGGATAAAGATGTTGAAGAGGAGGGAGGGAGTAGACAAGAGGCTGAGAGAGCTAAGGAGAGGCGGAGAGGGGAGGTGCTACTAGTGAGGGGAAGAAATGAGGGGAAACTGAAATAAAACCTGAAATTGGTGAGGGGGAATGAGGCTAACAGTGAGATGAGAGGATGGGGGAATACGAGGAGCAACGAGGGAAGAGGTAAGAGAATAAGGGAAGGTAGTGAGGGGAATAGGTGAGTAGCGAAGTTTGTATAAATTCAGCAGTTCATCCATTCTGTTCAACATGTATAGTGTTCATCTCCCCCCCCCCACCACAGCAGCATCACCGAAGCCTGGATGCTGGAGGGAGCTTGTCTGTTAGTTCTCTTAGTGGCTCCGGAGACCAAGAGAGCGCTGTGCTTGGTCCCGTAGTTCACTTATTAACTACCACAGGTTATAAATGCCAGTATAGTCACATCACACCCGTTGTCAGACCATCCTGGCATATGCAGCACTGGCATGGAATCCGCATCTTGTGAAACATAAAACCAATATTGAAAAAATACAGAAATTTGCATTAAGATCGGTACCAGAGCTAAGAGGGTTAAGCTATGAGGATAGACTGATGGAACTACATCTCACAACTCCAGAGGATAGAAGAAACAGAAGGATTTGATTACAGTATGCAAGATACTGAGGGAAATAGAGGAGGTGGACAAGGATAACCTCTTCAGAGTGAGAGAGAGTAGGACAAGAGGACACAAGTGGAAGCTGGACACGCCAATGAGTTTACGAAATTTAAGGAGCAACCATTCTCGTGAGCGGGTGGTCAGCAGGTGGACTGGACGGACAGATGGTGTGGGGGCCGCCTCCGTCCATAACTTTATGATAAGAATAGTTCAACTGTCAGTCAACTGGAACAACGTGGCTGGTAGATACAAGACTTGCACTGTTAGGTAAGTAGCGCCACCACCATTACCACTATCACTCCCACATAACAACCATCCCCTCACTACCACCACCACCACACCTTCGTAATCATCCCTTCACAACAATAACACCCCCTTCACTACCACCACAACCACACCCCTCTCTCAACCATCCCCTCACTACAACAACCCCCCTCCACCACCCCTTCACTACCACCACAACAACACCCCTCTCTCAACCATCCCCTCGCTACAACAACAACAACCCCCCCCCCTCACCACCAACACAACCACACCCCTCTCTCAACCATCCCCTCGCTACAACAACAACAACCATCCCCTCACTACAACAACAACAACCATCCCCTCACTACAACAACAACAACCATCCCCTCACTACAACAACAACAACCATCCCCTCACTACAACAAAAACAACCATCCCCTCACTACAACAACAACAACCATCCCCTCACTACAACAACAACAACCATCCCCTCACTACAACAACAACAACCATCCCCTCACTACAACAACAACAACCATCCCCTCACTACAACAACAACAACCATCCCCTCACTACAACAACAACAACCATCCCCTCACTACAACAACAACAACCATCCCCTCACTACAACAACAACAACCATCCCCTCACTACAACAATAACAACCATCCCCTCACTACAACAATAACAACCATCCCCTCACTACAACAACAACAACCATCCCCTCACTACAACAACAACAACCATCCCCTCACTACAACAACAACAACCATCCCCTCACTACAACAACAACAACCATCCCCTCACTACAACAACAACAACCATCCCCTCACTACAACAACAACAACCATCCCCTCACTACAACAATAACAACCATCCCCTCACTACAACAACAACCACCCCCTCACTACAACAACCCCCCCTTCACTACAACAACAACCATCCCCTCACTACAACAACAACAACAACCCCCCCCTTCACTACAACAACAACCACCCCCTCACTACAACAACAACAACCATCCCCTCACTACAACAACAACAACCATCCCCTCACTACAACAATAACAACCATCCCCTCACTACAACAACAACAACCCCCCCTTCACTACAACAACCCCCCCTTCACTACAACAACAACCATCCCCTCACTACAACAACAACAACCACCCCCTCACTACAACAACAACAACCACCCCCTCACTACAACAACAACAACCCCCCCCTCACTACAACAACAACCCCCCCCCCCCCCTCACCACTCCACACACAGACGAGGGTGTAAATCAACAAGTGTCGCAGCCGTCCTCCCTGTTTACTCCTGGCCAAATATTTACCTCGTGGCGGGTCTGGACTTAAAGAAGTCTTGAAGCTGCTAGTAAACTGATATAATTATTTTTAGATGAACGATATTCCCTGTAAGAGTGAGTGCGTCCATTAGCGCGTACTTGCTGAGGTTGAGCTCTGGCCTCCGCCTTTTTTTTTAGTCGTTAATCACCTAGTGTGACTTCTGTATCATCATGTTCTTCTGTAGCAACATGTTCGATCCTCGCCTCCGCCGGGGGAGCGAATCCCGGAACCTTAGGACTACGAAACCCGAGCGCTGTCCACTCAGCCGTCAGGCCCCAGGGGTGGTGGTGGTGTTAATTCACCGGGCTGGTGCCTCATCAGCTCTTGAGAGTGTGAAATATGTTATTATGATGTTGGTGAATAGGAAGAAACTTTGCCGGTTGTGAACCATTGGTGTGGCTGAACAAGCAACACTGGCGCGCCTTTTACGTCAAAGGTTTACCTGTATAAAATAGAATCACGCGTAAATATAGACCTACTTGTTTACTTATATATTTTTACACAATAATACTTGTAAATGCATAGTTTTCAGACAGTTGCTTAGCTAAATTAACTCTGCGGGGGTCATTTCCTGAACCCATTATGTGCCTTTGGAACCCTTTCCACCACCGCCCACGGTATGGGTATGGGGTGCATAAAATAGAAAGAAATTGAAATTCAGACAAATATACATTTCACCCTGTACACGTATTGAACACCATACACACGGTGTGACGCAAATGTGGCCGGGCCGTGTGTATAATACACACAGGTGTGGCACAGGTGTGACACAGGTGTGGCACAGGTGTGGCCACCGGAGGCAGCGAGAGGAGGAGGAGGAAGATGTGGCAAAGTGTGAGGAAGATACCATTGTGGTGGCCCCCAGGACCTGCCACTCCCACACTGAAGCCATTAATAACTTGCCTTACGAGGGGTATACAAAGTTGGCCGGGCGACCTCTGGGAATGTTATCAGTGCGGCCGCCGACGGAGGGCGTCACACACACACGCTCCTCCTGACGAAGGTGAATGTTGCCTGCAGTATCGTGTCAGTATTGTGTGTGTTTCAGGGAGAACTACTGAGATACGTTACTGCTGATGGTCTGTCCTTGAAGGGTGGTGAGCCGAGGCGTGATGCGAGCCGCGGAAAGGAAGTTTCTATAGTACATTATGTGGTTACTGTCCTGTTGACCCAGCACACCGCCATCCACATACACTCATCCCTCAGCCTACATGTGGTCAAGTCCGCCCACATGACCCAACACATGAACATGGTCTCCCACGCCCCCGCTCTGCTCAATGGGCAGCTGAGAGACACCACCCACTTCCTGAGTATCAATAATAAAGTAGTGTTTGTTGACATTTACCTGTGTTCGTACACCGGATGCAGATGCCTCTGCTACTCTCACTGTCGTGGCTCTCCTGCAATGGATGACAGGTGGTCCAGAGACAGGTGGTCCAGAGACAGGTGGTCCAGAGACAGGTGGTCCAGCGACAGGTGGTCTAGAGACAGGTATCACCTCGGTATTTATCATTAGAATATAATAGTTTACACTCTATTCTATTTTATATTACATATTTAATTGTACAACGCGTGGCCGTTGGTAGCGGTGGTCGATGTTACTGGTGGACGACGGGGAGTGACGAGGAGATATCAGTAGGGTAAGAGACGTCAGTCAAGACGTCGTCTTACCGTCTGAGACGTCTTCACAGGTGGGTGAAGGAGGAGGGTACGTGAAGACAGGGCGGATGCTGGTCTTGGAGCCATCTTCTACATCTCCTCTCCCCCCCTCCCAGCAGCGGCTTCTATCTCCTCCTCTTCTTCCTAGCAGCATCTCCTCCTCTTCTTCCTAGCAGCATATCCTCCTCTATAGCAGCGTCTTCCCTTCCTTCCCGCAGTTTGTCAACAGCCTCCACCTCCCCCTCCCAGCATCATCATCCCCCACCTCTCCTAGCATCGTCTCCCCCCTCCCAGCATCATCTTCCCCTCCCCCCTACTCCCAGCAGCGTTTCCCAGGCCGTAAAGAAGCAGATTCCACGGTTCACATGCAAATGAGGCAGAGTGTGTCCGTCTCCCACGCCATTAACGTGATCGCCTGCGAGGAGAGTGTTGGGGTGGCTGCCACGCCCGCTCACAGGGTCCTCACGCCAGCACGCCCACACACACACACACACACACACACACACACACACACACACACACACACACACACACACACACACACACACACACACACACGCCTTCTGGCCCTTATCACCACTCCTAGATTACCCGCGTCTTCCCACGCCATCTTAAACTGATGGCTTTTATTAGAATGTCATGGCTTGTACTCTCTGGTGGAGAGGCTGAGTTTAGTGGTGGTGGTGGTGGTGGTGAAGGTGATGGTGATTGTGGTGGTGGTGATGATGGTGATGATGGTGATGATTGTGGTGGTGAAGGTGGCGCTCTTGGTGCGTTAATGTTGGTTTTGATGGTATTCGTTACAGTGGGTGGCAAATGTTGCTAGTTTTGGATTATTATGGTAAGGGAATTGGCGGTTTCTGAGGATGACATTGGTGGCAGCGATGGGGTGATGAATATGGTGTTGGTGGTACCAACAACTCTGATATGGGAGGGAAGATTCCTACTGATGCTGAACTCATCACAATAACAGTGACAGAGGACGAGGTAAGAGACAGCTTCAGGAACTAGACTGAACAAAGGCTGTGACACCTGACAGGTCTCACCATCAAGCCTACAGCAAGCTGCAGATATCCTGTACAGGTTCGTGGCAGTGACCTTCACAGTAGCACTAAAAATACAAATAAAAATACAAATATTTATTCAGGTAAAGTACATACATACAAGGTGAGATACAAAAGTTGATGGATTTATAGATAGAGCTAGTACATACAATGCCTAAAGCCACTATTACGCAAAGCGTTTCGGGCAGGCCATGACTAAAGACATGGATGGTTCTAAACACTTGGAAGTAGACACATATACAAGACTGTGAAGGTAACCCGGTCAGCAACACGTCAGCACCCATAACAGACTTGTCACGCAAAGTTCTAGAAAGAGTAACAGGGAAGAAACTAACGGTAACACCTGGTAGTAACGTCACAACGACGTATTAATACGGTTCACACCAGGGAAGACATTTCTGACAACCCAATTACAGTTTTGTGAATTGTTAAAAGGTCTTTGACAGTCTCACTTAAGAGGCTCCTGTACTGTGTCCAAATTAACTGGCAGAATATATAGACTGGGTGAATAAATAGAGTAACTGGCAGAATATATAGACTGGGTGAATAAATAGAGTAACTGGCAGAATATATAGACTGGGTGAATAAATAGAGTAACTGGCAGAATAAATAGAGAAGCGAGGGAAGGAATAGGAAGGGAACCAGACCGGTTTCTCTTCCTATCCCTCGCCTGGGTTGTACAGAGGTAAAGACCTTGAGGCCAGCAGCACACTTAAACTGTGTCTTGAACAGACTTTGGATAACGTGAACTGTGAACATAACATAACGTTATGGCCTCTAGGAATTTAACCAAGAAGTCATTTGCAATATACCACGTATGTTAGACGAATTATGAATTATACAGCGCCATCATGAACTAAAAATTCATCTGAATAAAATGAATAAATATACCACCAGACTGGTCCCGGAGCTGAAAGACATAAGTTACTAGAATATACAAAAATAAGTTAATATCACTGGAAGACAATAAACGTGACATGATCACCACATACAAAATAATTTATTGAGATGAGACGTAATGTTATTATCAGGAAAGAGCGCTAGGCCATTCCGACTATGTCACTTGGAAGGAATGTGAGAATAAGGACTCGGGATAGGACTTAGAAAAGAAATAGTGCCCAACCAGTTGGACGGTCGGGGATCGAACCGCGACCTGCAAGAAGCAAGGTCGTCGCTCTGACGTCAAGTCCAAGTAGTTGGGTATTGAGAGAACTGACAAAGAATTATCGAAATGTGAGGGACAGAAACAAGGGTACATATGTACAAATTAAGTTTTCGAAGTACATTCTTTGGTGTGAGATTAGTAAATATTGAAGAAGGGAGAAGATGAAGGGAGGGAGAAGGGAGTGAAGTAGTGGAGGCAGACTCCAGGCACGGACTCTCATGGCACACTGACAGTAGACAGTGTGCTTAAGAACCTGTTCTCCAGGATGTTGAAGGTAGAGAGAACCCAGAAGTTGTCGCTCATCTTGTACAAGGACAGGTAATTGAGTCCAAACTACCTGTACAAGGTAGATGGACTACATCTACATGTACAAGGTAGATGGACTACATCTACATGTACAAGGTAGATGGACTACATCTACCTGTACAAGGACGGGTAGTTGAGTCCAACTACCTGTACATAGTAGATGGACTACATCTACCTGTACAAGGTAGATGGACTACATCTACCTGTACAAGGACGGGTAGATGAGTCCAACTAGACGAGTACCGCCGGAACAACAACATCGCTATAGCAATATAAGCAAGACTTCAACTTGAAAATAATTTCAGAAAATATATTGCCCCCTCTGGACATTACAAGCGTCGGCAGTCATTATATGAACTATAATTAGTGCATTATAATCCGGGCCGGACCGAAGTGCCGTGCGAGGGGGGGGGGGAGCAACGCCCCCTTACCCCTCCCTCCCCCCTCCCCCTCTACCCCGCCTCACCTGTCCCATGTATGTTAATTATCTTTCCTTTGTTGCAGGTGAGTGCAGAGCGCCGGGTCGAGTCGATGTCAGGACTCGCTTGCACTCTCCCCCACACACCCCCTACACCCCCCACCACCCCCACACCCCCCTACACCCCCACACCCCCCAACCCCCCTCCCCACCAACCCCACCCCTGCCAAGATGTCCACCGTCTTACCTGTAGTGAGGGGTAATTAAGGTAATTATCTTCTGGTAATATACTACCTGTAATTATTTATCGTGTTGATTAAGGATGGCTGTCATTATAGATCATATCTCATGGCATTCAGAAAAGGAAATTTAGCGATTATTGCTGTTGGGTTCAAGGAAGTGTATCGAACCCTGGTGAGTCGTGTTGTTGAGGCGTAAACCGGGTGGACCGAGACACTGTAACAACCGGAGAACAATGGTGGTTGCAGGTCGTTGAGTGACGCGAAGGCTGTTCCGAGGTGAACAACACTACCAGCTGATTGGTTAAGACTTGGGAGGTCGTAAGTAGACAACACTATCAAGGAACGTGTTAATGGGAGTGACGCCGTTTGGGCACTGTTTTCACCGTTGTTATTTGTGACCTTCTCTGTTGTGAATATGTTCTCCAAGAACACTTTAATTGTTTCAACAAGCTGTAACAATAGACCATAAAACTCGACGTAGATATGGCTAGTGGAACAAGCCTCATAGCTAGGGAGCCGGTCGGCCGAGCGGACAGCACACTGGACTTGTGATCCTGTGGTCCTGGGTTCGATCCCAGGCGCCGGCGAGAAACAGTGGGCAGAGTTTCTATCATCCTATGCCCCTGTTACCTAGCAGTAAAATAGGTACCTGGGTGTTAGCCAGCTGTCACGGGCTGCTTCCTGGGGGTGGAGGCCTGGTCGAGGACCGGGCCGCGGGGACACTAAAGCCCCGAAATCATCTCAAGATAACCTCAAGTTATCTAACAGATATTTTTGGAATTGAAAACATATATTTTTCAATAGGTTATAGGTTAGGTTATACATGTAACCTATCCAATTAAAATGACAACTCTTAAGAAAAACACAAAAGGTAGAATAGGGATAATATTGGCAACTAATAAAACATTAGCAAATTTGTTTATTGCGATTGTAAAATAAATATTGCAAAAAACAGGTATACATTATAATGACATAATTGAACAATAAGAGCGAACTACATGTTCAGTTTGGCAACACTGTTAAATGCCTCGCGTGTGTATGACTTTTGCGGGGGGGGGGGGGCTTTTATAGTCTAACCTCTGTAATACTGAAGTATACTTTAACGACGAACAGTAATAAGTGTATAACATACAGCTACAGGCTAGTGTGTATAACATACACCTACAGGCTAGTGTGTATAACATACAGCTACAGGCTAGTGTGTATATAACATACACCTACAGGCTAGTGTGTATAACATACACCTACAGGCTAGTGTGTATAACATACACCTACAGGCTAGTGTGTATAACATACACCTACAGGCTAGTGTGTATAACATACAGCTACAGGCTAGTGTGTATAACATACACCTACAGGCTAGTGTGTATATAACATACAGCTACAGGCTAGTGTGTATAACATACACCTACAGGCTAGTGTGTATAACATACAGCTACAGGCTAGTGTGTATATAACATACACCTACAGGCTAGTGTGTATAACATACACCTACAGGCTAGTGTGTATAACATACAGCTACAGGCTAGTGTGTATATAACATACACCTACAGGCTAGTGTGTATAACATACAGCTACAGGCTAGTGTGTATAACATACACCTACAGGCTAGTGTGTATAACATACAGCTACAGGCTAGTGTGTATATAACATACACCTACAGGCTAGTGTGTATAACATACACCTACAGGTTAGTGTATTAAGGGTGTGGAGGAGAAGAGAACACACCTGAACCTCCAAACCTGTGGCAAACAAGACAACATCGTCCTCTCTGCTCTCCAAACATGTAGAGAATCAGAGAAACAGATATATACAGAGAAAGAGGGAAACAGACAGCTGGAGAGTCAAAGAGACAGACATATACATGAAGAGAGAGAGAGAGAGAGAGAGGAGCAGATAGCGATAGAGAGAAGAGGAATGGGATGATAAGAGAAGCTAAGTAGAGTCTGTTGACATGAGGAAGAGTCAAGAGGAATTTCTGGATAGTTGTGACGTCACAGCCATGCATTATAAGGTATATCATCACGAACACAAGAGGGAATAAAGGTGGTTTTTGCTGTCGTTTCAGCGTGGAAAAGTGCCGGTGAAATCTACGGTAACGACGCTCCGCGTTTCACTACCATCTGTCTCGGGGTATCACACACTTGTATAGTGTATTGTATGAATTATGTATACGGATATGTGTGTGTCCTGGTGTTGAGTCTGGTTGTGATGAGATCGTAAGCCTGCTGCCCTCAACAGCAACAGTCGGACTGATCCGCCTGCCACTATGGGACTCTTCCTTCCCTCCCACCTCGGGGGCTATCTTCTCCACCTCGGGGGCTATCTTCCCCACCTCGGGGGCTATCTTCTCCACCTCGGGGGCTATCTTCCCCACCTCGGGGGCTATCCTCCCCACCTCAGGGGCTATCTTCCCCACCTCGGGGGCTATCTTCCCCACCTCGGGGGCTATCTTCTCCACCTCAGGGGCTATCTTCCCCACCTCGGGGGCTATCTTCTCCACCTCGGGGGCTATCTTCTCCACCTCGGGGGCTATCTTCTCCACCTCGGGGGCTATCTTCTCCACCTCGGGGGCTATCTTCTCCACCTCGGGGGCTATCTTCCCCACCTCGGGGGCTATCTTCTCCACCTCGGGGGCTATCTTCTCCACCTCGGGGGCTATCTTCTCCACCTCGGGGGCTATCCTCTCCACCTCGGGGCTATCTTCTCCGCCTCGGGGCTATCTTCCCCACCTCGGGTGCTATCTTCTCCACCTCGGGGGCTATCTTCCACACCTCGGGGGCTATCTTCTCCACCTCGGGGGCTATCTTCTCCACCTCGGGGGCTATCTTCTCCACCTCGGGGGCTATCTTCTCCACCTCGGGGGTTATCTTCTCCACCTCGGGGGCTATCTTCTCCACCTCGGGGGCTATCTTCTCCACCTCGGGGGCTATCTTCTCCACCTCGGGGGCTATCTTCTCCACCTCGGGGGCTATCTTCTCCACCTCGGGGGCTATCTTCTCCACCTCGGGGGCTATCTTCTCCACCTCGGGGGCTATCTTCCCCACCTCGGGGCTATCTTCCCCACCTCGGGGCTATCTTCTCCACCTCGGGGGCTATCTTCCCCACCTCGGGGCTATCTTCTCCACCTCGGGGCTATCTGCTCCACCTCGGGGGCTGTCTTCTCCACCTCGGGGCTATCTTCTCCACCTCGGGGCTATCTTCTCCACCTCGTGGGCTATCTTCTCCACCTCGGGGGCTATCTTCTCCACCTCGGGGCTATCTTCTCCACCTCGGGGGCTATCTTCTCCACCTCGGGGGCTATCTTCTCCACCTCGGGGGCTATCTTCTCCACCTCGGGGGCTATCTTCTCCACCTCGGGGGCTATCTTCTCCACCTCGGGGGCTATCTTCCCCACCTCGGGGCTATCTTCCCCACCTCGGGGCTATCTTCTCCACCTCGGGGGCTATCTTCCCCACCTCGGGGCTATCTTCTCCACCTCGGGGCTATCTGCTCCACCTCGGGGGCTGTCTTCTCCACCTCGGGGCTATCTTCTCCACCTCGGGGGCTATCTTCTCCACCTCGGGGGCTATCTTCTCCACCTCGGGGCTATCTTCTCCACCTCGGGGCTATCTTCTCCACCTCGGGGGCTATCTTCTCCACCTCGGGGGCTATCTTCCCCATCTGGAGGGCGCCCCTCCCCACCTGGGGGGCGGCGCCCCTCCCCACCTTGCTATGCTAATGTAATCTGCAATAAGCGGCTCTCATTTCCTATACGACTCTGCTTCCATTTGAATTTGCAACTCTATACAGCGATTCGTATCAGCTGTTTCCTTTTTCTTTTTTATTGTTGTCTCAGGGCCGTGTGTGTGTCCTGGTGGACGCACGCACGCGCACACATACACACATACACACACGAGGCCAGGGGGCCTCGTAGCCTGGTGGATAGCGCGCAGGACTCGTAATTCTGTGGCGCGGGTTCGATTTCCGCACGAGGCAGAAACAAATGGGCAAAGTTTCTTTCACCCTAAGTGCCCCTGTTACCTAGCAGTAAATAGGTACCTGGGAGTTAGTCAGCTGTCACGGGCTGCTTCCTGGGGTGTCTGTGTGTGTGTGTGGTGTGGGACAAAAAAAAGTAGTTAGTAAACAGTTGATTGACAGTTGAGAGGCGGGCCGAAAGAGCAAAGCTCAACCCCCGCAAAAAACACAACTAGTAAACACACAACCAGTAAACACACATTGTACAGGGGCCGGTGGCTGAGTGGATAACACGCTGTACACGTAATCCTGTGGTCCGGGGTTCAATTCCCGGCGCCAGCGAGAAACAATGGGAAGAGTTTCTTTCATCCTGATGCCCCTGTTACCTAAGAGTAGACAGGTACCTGGGAGTTAGACAGCTGATACGTGCTGCTTCCTCTCCTTCACTCCTTCTGAAGATGTATTAATATACGAAAGTACTTAAGTAAATTCCTGTTTCAATTCTTCCTCCGTGGTCTGACACTGATATATATATATATATATATATATATATATATATATATATATATATATATATATATATATATATATATATATATATATATGAGATGTAAGAGATCTTTATCAGAATCTTCCTCATAAGTCTTCTCCTCCCTCCCCTTACCTTACCTCCCTCTCTCCCTCTCTCCCTCTCGCTAATCTTAACCTGCTTCCCTCCTCCCTTTCTCTCCCTCCCCCCTCCCCCCCCCCCCTCCTCAAGCTTTGAGACTTTTGTCATGTATATAATGTAGTTTGGTCTTAATTAATCTCTAACTGCAGATCAGAATTTAATTAATTGCCGAGATAGAATTTTTGTTTTGCCTTTTTTTTGGCTGTTATGAAGATGGAAAGAGACGGAGAAGACGGGGGGGGGGGTAGGGCGTCTGGACGGTAACTGTCCCGCTGGGGGGGACCACTCGCTACTAGGTGAACAGTAGCACCAGGTGAAAGGAAACGTGCCCAACCGTTCCTTGTCCTGTCCGGAGAGTGAACCCCCGCGGTTGCGAGCCGAGGACGTAGGCTACTGCGCTCCGCCTTGCGTCAGCTGCTTGTATAAGAGTGAGGCAGCTAAAGCTGCCCTCCAGCATCATTATCTCAGCTAAAGCTGTCCTCCAGCATCATTATCTCAGCTAAAGCTGTCCTCCAGCATCATTATCTCAGCTAAAGCTGTCCTCCAGCATCATTATCTCAGCTAAAGCTGTCCTCCAGCATCATTATCTCAGCTAAAGCTGTCCTCCAGCATCATTATCTCAGCTAAAGCTGTCCTCCAGCATCATTATCTCAGCTAAAGCTGTCCTCCAGCATCATTATCTCAGCTAAAGCTGTCCTCCAGCATCATTATCTCAGCTAAAGCTGTCCTCCAACATCATTATCTCAGCTAAAGCTGTCCTCCAGCATCATTATCTCAGCTAAAGCTGTCCTCCAGCATCATTATCTCAGCTAAAGCTGTCCTCCAGCATCATTATCTCAGCTAAAGCTGTCCTCCAGCATCATTATCTCAGCTAAAGCTGTCCTCCAGCATCATTATCTCAGCTAAAGCTGTCCTCCAACATCATTATCTCAGCTAAAGCTGTCCTCCAGCATCATTATCTCAGCTAAAGCTGTCCTCCAGCATCATTATCTCAGCTAAAGCTGTCCTCCAGCATCATTATCTCAGCTAAAGCTGTCCTCCAGCATCATTATCTCAGCTAAAGCTGTCCTCCAGCATCATTATCTCAGCTAAAGCTGTCCTCCAGCATCATTATCTCAGCTAAAGCTGTCCTTCAGCATCATTATCTCAGCTAAAGCTGTCCTCCAGCATCATTATCTCAGCTAAAGCTGCCCTCCAACATCATTATCTCAGCTAAAGCTTCATTTATGTATTATTACCTCACCTTTCCCAAGTTCCCAATTCACAAATAGTTCTACGTCTAGTTCTGGGGCCGATGGTGAGAGGAGTGCTGGCCGCTCACCGCTCAGCCACCAGCACCACCTGCCTCCCATACCTGCCCGCCATCTCTGTAGTTTTATTATTATATTACCGGTAACATGCCCCTGAACGATAGTTGGCCTTAGTACCTACGGGCTCACCATAGCCCGTGCTACTTGGAACTGTTTGTTCCAAGTAGCGAATCTTTAACAGCAACAACAACGATGGTTGGCCGGGTCACTGCCGCCGTCATCGTAACCGTGACACGACAGGAACAGCTTCGTGCAGCGCCGCGACCGTGAAGGGAGGGGGGGGGTGGTGATCGTGCGCACGTGCAGGCTGAAACGGCGCCGCCTCGTACACTTTGTCCCTAACTTCTTGTAATTGTTCTTGTTGGTTAAACATGGCTGCCGTCTGTCCTGTTCACGCTAAAGCTGTGTGTGTGTGTTGTAGTGTGGGAGGATGTTGTAGTGTGGGAGGATGTTGTAGTGTGGGAGGATGTTGTAGTGTGGGAGGATGTTGTAGTGTGGGAGGATGTGGTAGTGTGGGAGGATGTTGTAGTGTGGGAGGATGTTGTAGTGTGGGAGGATGTTGTAGTGTGGGAGGATGTGGTAGTGTGGGAGGATGTTGTAGTGTGGGAGGATGTTGTAGTGTGGGAGGATGTGGCAGTGTGGGTGTGGGAGGATGTGGCAGTGTGGGTGTGTTGTAGTGTGTGTGTGTGTTGTAGTGTGTGTGTGTGTTGTAGTGTGGGAGGATGTTGTAGTGTGGGAGGATGTGGTAGTGTGGGAGGATGTTGTAGTGTGGGAGGATGTGGCAGTGTGGGTGTGGGAGGATGTGGCAGTGTGGGTGTGTTGTAGTGTGTGTGTGTGTTGTAGTGTGTGTGTGTGTTGTAGTGTGGGAGGATGTTGTAGTGTGGGAGGATGTTGTAGTGTGGGAGGATGTTGTAGTGTGGGTGTGTTGTAGTGTGGGTGTGTTGTAGTGTGGGTGTGTTGTAGTGTGGGTGTGTTGTAGTGTGGGTGTGTTGTAGTGTGGGTGTGTTGTAGTGTGGGTGTGTTGTAGTGTGGGTGTGTTGTAGTGTGGGAGGATGTTGTAGTGTGGGAGGATGTTGTAGTGTGGGAGGATGTTGTAGTGTGGGAGGATGTTGTAGTGTGGGTGTGTTGTAGTGTGGGAGGATGTTGTAGTGTGGGAGGATGTTGTAGTGTGGGAGGATGTTGTAGTGTGGGAGGATGTTGTAGTGTGGGAGGATGTTGTAGTGTGGGAGGATGTTGTAGTGTGGGAGGATGTTGTAGTGTGGGAGGATGTTGTAGTGTGGGAGGATGTTGTAGTGTGGGAGGATGTTGTAGTGTGGGAGGATGTTGTAGTGTGGGAGGATGTTGTAGTGTGGGAGGATGTTGTAGTGTGGGAGGATGTTGTAGTGTGGGTGTGTTGTAGTGTGGGAGGATGTTGTAGTGTGGGAGGATGTTGTAGTGTGGGAGGATGTTGTAGTGTGGGAGGATGTTGTAGTGTGGGAGGATGTTGTAGTGTGGGAGGATGTGGCAGTGTTGGAGGATGTGGTAGTGGAGGATGTTACAGTGTCTCATCATCTCCTGTACAGTTGTTAAAGTTCCTCCGTACCTCTGAGCAGTTGTGAATTAGCCCCTCTCCTCTCCTGGTCCTGTCTACACCTGTCTCTCCTCTCCTGGTCCTGTGTACACCTGTCTCTCCTCCCCTGGTCCTGTGTACACCTGTCTCTCCTCCCCTGGTCCTGTGTACACCTGTCTCTCCTCCCCTGGTCCTGTCTACACCTGTCTCTCCTCCCCTGGTCCTGTGTACACCTGTCTCTCCTCCCCTGGTCCTGTGTACACCTGTCTCTCCTCCCCTGGTCCTGTGTACACCTGTCTCTCCTCCCCTGGTCCTATGTACACCTGGCCCTCCTGGAGGTCACCTAGGGGGAGATGTTTCCTCTGGTCTCCTGCAGCATCATTAAGCCTCCCTCCCTCCTCGCCTGATGACCTGCAGGCGTCCAGTAATTAAATGACCATATTAATCCGCGGTAATTGTTGTTCTTGTGAGTAACAGACACTCGGTTACAGCAGCCCGGGGGAAGCCATCGCCCTCATCTCTGTTGACTTGGTGGTTGAGGTCCTGGGCACTGGTTGGTGATCTTCGTGCCTCGCTGTGTGGACTTGCCAGCCTGTTGTGTCTAGTGCGGGTCCTCCGCCCCGGCTTGTGTGTCCCGACTTGTGTGGAGTCCATCTGAAGGGTCTTAGGTTTAAGTACACCCAGGACACACACCTCATGTGGGCACCCAGGGCACACCCTAATGATGAGGATGTGCACCCAGTGCCACTTACCCACCTGGGGGGCGGGTGGGTGGTTACACAGGGTGGTGGGTGGCAGTGGGTGGGAAAGAGAGAGAGAGTGACATGAGACATAAGCGGTGGGCGGCTTGGTGCGGACGCTCACGAGGCTGCCTTAAACAGAGCGGGGCGCGCTAGTAGCAAGCCTGAGCTAACGTACTGATGTGTGTCCACCAGCCGACCGACAAGCTGCGGATTCCAAGCTGGGGATGATAAACTTGAGGCTGGGCAAGTTTACTTGCTCTGTCTTGCCCCCAAGACTCGTAGGGGGAGGCGTAAGAGGAGAGTGATGGAAGGACATTTTCCCTTCATCTTTATCTGACTTCATCTGAAGGAAAAAATTGCAAAATATCAGCTTGTCTTGGCATTCGTTTCTGCAGACCTTAAAATATCATGAGTGGATTTGTTTGTTTGATTAGTGCACTCGCTCGTGTGTGTGTGTGTGTGTGTGTGTGTGTGTGTGTGTGTGTGTGTGTGTGTGTGTGTGTGTGTGTGTGTGTGTGTGTGTTTCAGATGGGGGGGGGTATCCATGCCGGTGATTCACATCCAAAAATGAGTCTGACGTAGGCAGTATATATATCACTTGCAGGTCTCCTTGGTCCAAGTTCTTGAGGGGGAAATATATTTCTGGTTATGTATGTCTCAAGGTCTTCAATATGTCTCCTTCATTCCATCTTCTGTGGCAAGGGTCGTCTCACTCCTCTTTCTGTCCTCGTAACTTTGCATTTTCCCAAGTTAAAATTTATTAACCATTTTCACATATGGAGAATGTCTTGTTAATTATGTTCTGAATCTTCTCATTTATTTTCCCATTTTTAAGCCCCATGAAGGTCCAGTCTGTAGTGCCTGTGTCTGGGGTGTCCAAGGACGCGAGTTCGATCCCATTGTATGGCCTTAATGTGTCCTGAGAGACATCTCGTACCTGTAGTTAGTTACAGACACGTTACAAAGTACTATCAAAAGTAGAGGCTTGCGAGTATCCACGTTTTCTATGGATCGGTAGGGTAGGTTAGGCTAGGGGGAAGGTATCAGGGTTCGTATGTTTCTGGTTAGGTTAGCGCCTTGTATTTTGTACGTTGTGGCAAATGAAGAGTAGGGACTGGTGGATGGAGGTGCCTGAGATGGGGCCGGCGTGTAGGGAGACGCCCCAGGAAAGTCACACGTACACACACACACACACACACACACACACACACACACACACACACACACACACACACACACACACACACACACACACACACACAAACCGTAGGAGGAAGTGATGATGGTATACCGCCACGTGACTTAATGCACCGTGACAAGCCGCTGGCACGCGTCACCAGGTCCCCGGGGCAGTGGTCAGGCCGACCCTTAATAATAACACGCAAGGAAATAACGTGATACCCAAAGAGACTATCAATTGAAGCAATGAGCGGGGGAGGGATTCGAACCCTCACCACACGGTAAAGTATACCATGTCGTATACATGCCCATTTATATACACAATGTAAGGTAATTATCAGGTGAAAGCGCTAAGCCAGTAAGGCTATATAGCACTTGGATAGGACAGGACGGAGGAAGTGAATAGTGCAAGATCACTTGGACGGTCGGGGATTGAACGCCGACCCGCAACAAAGGAGACCGTTGCTCTACCCGTTCAATCCAAGCCGATAGAAGCGGTAACCAACTGTACCGGAGTGTATTCCCCCCACTTCACCCCCATCTCCCCCTTCCCCTGGGTCACCCCTTTTTCCTCCCCCTCGCTTTATTATTGTTAACTTTATTACTAAAATTCAGTGAAAAAACTGTAAGAGTCTCACTTAAATTATATTATTACGATCACTGAAAACTCTAGGGGAAGAACACCGAATATTTCACACTTGACACCACTTGAAAATCGTCTGTGGTAAGGGAGGGGGGGGGGAGCTATAAATGCTAATATTTCTTAAAGCATTTAACTTAGGCCGGCCGCAACTTGCCTATGTCTGTACCATACCCCATGCCAGTGTTCCTGCAAAGTTGGGTGAGGGGGAGCCTGAAACGCCTGGCCTTGGAGAGACAAACATTTTATCTCTTTATAAGAATACCAATAGATTGAAAATATACTATAAAACAATCATATATAACACTTTGACTTCTCTCATAGTGACTCTTTGCTTCCTTCCTGAGAGTTACTCGCCCCATCTACCACCCCACCCCGCCCCATCTACCACCCCACCCCGCCCCATCTACCACCCCCACCTCGCCCCATCTACCACCCCCACCTCGCCCCATCTACCACCCCCACCTCGCCCCATCTACCACCCCCACCTCGCCCCATCTACCACCCCCACCTCGCCCCATCTACCACCCCCACCTCGCCCCATCTACCACCCCCACCTCGCCCCATCTACCACCCCCACCTCGCCCCATATATCTCTGCTCCCTCTCCACCATTTCAATACACCATGCAGTTTGTTTACTTCTGAAAGAAAACGGGAGTTCCGAACCTGGACAGAAAAACAGTCGTTTATTTGTTTGTTTTTTCAGCGAGGTGTTTTCCTGGCGACAGGGGAGGGGGATGGAGGGGGAGGAGGTGTGTGTGTGTGTGTGTTTATCACAGAGTTCGTAAAGCAGGGGAAGACTATCCTATTTAATTGAAGGCGATAGTTCTTAAAAATACTATCTGTGGATTCTTAATGTGCGTCGTATGTTATGAAGGAGGGACTATAAACTGGCTCTTGTTTGTCGAACTGTGTATACATGAGAGGGTCACTGGTGGTGCTGTGGTGGTGCTGTGGTGGTGCTGTGGTGGTGCTGTGGTGGTGGTGTGGTGGTGCTGTGGTGGTGGTGTGGTGGTGGTGTGGTGGTGCTGTGGTGGTGGTGTGGTGGTGGTGTGGTGGTGGTGTGGTGGTGGTGTGGTGGTGGTGTGGTGGTGGTGTGGTGGTGCTGTGGTGGTGCTGTGGTGGTGGTGTGGTGGTGGTGTGGTGGTGGTGTGGTGGTGCTGTGGTGGTGGTGTGGTGGTGGTGTGGTGGTGGTGTGGTGGTGGTGTGGTGGTGGTGTGGTGGTGCTGTGGTGGTGGTGTGGTGGTGCTGTGGTGGTGGTGTGGTGGTGCTGTGGTGGTGGTGTGGTGGTGCTGTGGTGGTGGTGTGGTGGTGGTGTGGTGGTGGTGTGGTGGTGCTGTGGTGGTGGTGTGGTGGTGGTGTGGTGGTGCTGTGGTGGTGGTGTGGTGGTGGTGTGGTGGTGGTGTGGTGGTGGTGTGGTGGTGGTGTGGTGGTGCTGTGGTGGTGGTGTGGTGGTGCTGTGGTGGTGGTGTGGTGGTGCTGTGGTGGTGGTGTGGTGGTGGTGTGGTGGTGGTGTGGTGGTGGTGTGGTGGTGCTGTGGTGGTGGTGTGGTGGTGCTGTGGTGGTGCTGTGGTGGTGGTGTGGTGGTGGTGTGGTGGTGGTGTGGTGGTGCTGTGGTGGTGGTGTGGTGGTGCTGTGGTGGTGGTGTGGTGGTGCTGTGGTGGTGGTGTGGTGGTGCTGTGGTGGTGGTGTGGTGGTGCTGTGGTGGTGCTGTGGTGGTGGTGTGGTGGTGCTGTGGTGGTGGTGTGGTGGTGCTGTGGTGGTGCTGTGGTGGTGGTGTGGTGGTGCTGTGGTGGTGGTGTGGTGGTGGTGTGGTGGTGCTGTGGTGGTGGTGTGGTGGTGCTGTGGTGGTGCTGTGGTGGTGGTGTGGTGGTGCTGTGGTGGTGGTGTGGTGGTGGTGTGGTGGTGCTGTGGTGGTGGTGTGGTGGTGCTGTGGTTGCTGGTGTGGTGGTGCTGTGGTGGTGGTGTGGTGGTGCTGTGGTGGTGCTGTGGTGGTGGTGTGGTGGTGCTGTGGTGGTGCTGTGGTGGTGGTGTGGTGGTGCTGTGGTGGTGGTGTGGTGGTGCTGTGGTTGCTGGTGGTGGTGCTGTGGTGGTGGTGTGGTGGTGCTGTGGTTGCTGGTGGTGCTGTTGTTGGTGGTGTGGTGGTGCTGTGGTTGCTGGTGGTGCTGTTGTTGGTGGTGTGGTGGTGCTGTGGTTGCTGGTGGTGCTGTTGTTGGTGGTGTGGTGGTGCTGTGGTTGCTGGTGGTGCTGTTGTTGGTGGTGTGGTGGTGCTGTGGTTGCTGGTGGTGCTGTTGTTGGTGGTGTGGTGGTGCTGTGGTTGCTGGTGGTGCTGTTGTTGGTGGTGTGGTGGTGCTGTGGTTGCTGGTGGTGCTGTTGTTGGTGGTGTGGTGGTGCTGTGGTTGCTGGTGGTGCTGTTGTTGGTGGTGTGGTGGTGCTGTGGTTGCTGGTGGTGCTGTGGTGGTGGTGTGGTGGTGCTGTGGTTGCTGGTGGTGCTGTTGTTGGTGGTGTGGTGGTGCTGTGGTTGCTGGTGGTGCTGTGGTGGTGGTGTGGTGGTGCTGTGGTTGCTGGTGGTGCTGTTGTTGGTGGTTCTGTGGTGGTGTTGCTGATCCTGTGACTGCTGGGAGTGTTGTTCCTGTGACTGCTGGGAGTGATGATCCTGTGACTGCTGGAAGTGTTGATCCTGTGACTGCTGGGAGTGTTGATCCTGTGACTGCTGGGAGTGTTGATCCTGTGACTGCTGGGAGTGATGATCCTGTGACTGCTGGGAGTGTTGATCCTGTGACTGCTGGGAGTGATGATCCTGTGACTGCTGGGAGTGATGATCCTGTGACTGCTGGAAGTGTTGGTCCTGTGACTGCTGGAGTGTTGATCCTGTGACTGCTGGGAGTGATGATCCTGTGACTGCTGGGAGTGTTGATCCTGTGACTGCTGGGAGTGTTGATCCTGTGACTGCTGGGAGTGTTGATCCTGTGACTGCTGGCAGTGTTGGTCCTGTGACTGCTGGGAGTGATGATCCTGTGACTGCTGGAAGTGTTGGTCCTGTGACTGCTGGAGTGTTGATCCTGTGACTGCTGGAAGTGTTGATCCTGTGACTGCTGGGAGTGTTGATCCTGTGACTGCTGGGAGTGTTGATCCTGTGACTGCTGGGAGTGTTGATCCTGTGACTGCTGGGAGTGTTGATCCTGTGACTGCTGGGAGTGTTGATCCTGTGACTGCTGGGAGTGTTGATCCTGTGACTGCTGGGAGTGATGGTCCTGTGACTGCTGGGAGTGATAATCCTGTGACTGCTGGGAGTGATGATCCTGTGACTGCTGGCAGTGTTGATCCTGTGACTGCTGGGAGTGTTGATCCTGTGACTGCTGGCAGTGTTGATCCTGTGACTGCTGGCAGTGTTGATCCTGTGACTGCTGGGAGTGTTGATCCTGTGACTGCTGGCAGTGTTGATCCTGTGACTGCTGGCAGTGTTGATCCTGTGACTGCTGGGAGTGTTGATCCTGTGACTGCTGGCAGTGTTGATCCTGTGACTGCTGGCAGTGTTGATCCTGTGACTGCTGGCAGTGTTGATCCTGTGACTGCTGGCAGTGTTGATCCTGTGACTGCTGGCAGTGTTGATCCTGTGACTGCTGGCAGTGTTGATCCTGTGACTGCTGGCAGTGTTGATCCTGTGACTGCTGGCAGTGTTGATCCTGTGACTGCTGGCAGTGTTGATCCTGTGACTGCTGGGAGTGTTGATCCTGTGACTGCTGGGAGTGTTGGTCCTGTGACTGCTGGCAGTGTTGATCCTGTGACTGCTGGGAGTGTTGATCCTGTGACTGCTGGCAGTGTTGATCCTGTGACTGCTGGCAGTGTTGATCCTGTGACTGCTGGGAGTGTTGATCCTGTGACTGCTGGCAGTGTTGATCCTGTGACTGCTGGCAGTGTTGATCCTGTGACTGCTGGCAGTGTTGATCCTGTGACTGCTGGCAGTGTTGATCCTGTGACTGCTGGCAGTGTTGATCCTGTGACTGCTGGCAGTGTTGATCCTGTGACTGCTGGGAGTGTTGATCCTGTGACTGCTGGCAGTGTTGATCCTGTGACTGCTGGCAGTGTTGATCCTGTGACTGCTGGCAGTGTTGATCCTGTGACTGCTGGCAGTGTTGATCCTGTGACTGCTGGCAGTGTTGATCCTGTGACTGCTGGCAGTGTTGATCCTGTGACTGCTGGCAGTGTTGATCCTGTGACTGCTGGCAGTGTTGATCCTGTGACTGCTGGCAGTGTTGATCCTGTGACTGCTGGGAGTGTTGATCCTGTGACTGCTGGCAGTGTTGATCCTGTGACTGCTGGCAGTGTTGATCCTGTGACTGCTGGCAGTGTTGATCCTGTGACTGCTGGCAGTGTTGATCCTGTGACTGCTGGCCTGTGACATTCCTAGCGAATGGAAACAAAGTATGGGGAGTGTAAATGTTGTCCTCCCACCTACAACGGAACCATTTGTTAAATTACACAGGAAACTGGTCTTTCGCGCCTCAGAATTTACCTCTTCCTGTCCTGCACACGTAACCTCCAGCCCTGACCTGGGGAGGGTGGGGGGGGAGCTTATGGCTGGGGAGCAGACAATGGGGAGGCTAGGGGGGGGGGAGGCTAGAGGGGGGAGGCTAGAGGGGGGAGGCTTGGGGGGGGAGGCGTGTGGTGGGGAGGATAATTGATAACTTGAAGGCACTGGAATTGTCGATTCTTCCATTTTTTTGTTTTTAATTTTTGTTTTATGGGGATATGGGTGGTAGGATGAGACAGAGTCAGGCTTAGTTGTCACACTCACGGTAGTTCATTCCGGGGACGGGGAGGTGGTGTTGACCCCTGTGGTGGTGGACTCGGGGACTCGGGGACTCTGCAGTCTCTCACTTGTTGACACCTCCCTACTCTCCTCTCTGTGTACACAGTGACAGTCCGCCCACAGTGACAGGCCGCCCACAGTGACAAGCTACCCACGACCACACTGCCCACGGTGGAGGTGAGCTGCTCGTGGTTCACGGTTTTCGGGAGGTTTTGGTGAAGTGGGTTGAAGTTAATAACCCCCTTTTGAGTCTATGCGTGAGGATGTAAGCTGGCACAGTTGACAGTTTGAATGTGGACAGCGATCAAGGGTAGCACCCTCAGACCTCCCTTCCCTTCGTCGTGGACACAGAGCCCATTAAGTTGTTAAATATATGTCCATGTGTGGTACGATGTGGCTGCTTGATACCTGCTTGATACCTGCTTGATGTGGTTCTGGGAGTTCTTCTACTCCCCAAACGGCCCGAGGCCAAGCTTGACTTGTGAGAGTTTGGTCCACCAGGCTGTTGCTTGGAGCGGCCAGCAGGCCCAAGAGTGGCTCAGACACTCTTGTTATGCGAGCAGGTCTAGGCCTTGCCTCCCTGTGGCCCTCCTGACTGACAGGTGACAAATTACGCAGGTGAGCTCTGACTACTACCGTTCAACAGCAGAAATAAGATAGTTGGTCTCTTACAAAACCGCCATCTTGGTAAGATCTTGAACAATTGTCAGGATATTTGTGTCCAGGGAGCCCCAGTCAAAAGGTGGGGCGGCCACCCTGTTCACTCGTGGGCAAGGTAGGCCTAGGGCCTAGTTTAAGGGCCTCGTAGCCTGGTGGATAGCGCGCAGGACTCGTAATTCTGTGGCGCGGGTTCGATTCCCGCACGAGGCAGAAACAAATGGGCAAAAGTTTCTTTCACCCTGAATGCCCATGTTACCTAGCAGTAAATAGGTACCTGGGAGTTAGTCAGCTGTCACGGGCTGCTTCCTGGGGGTGGAGGCCTGGTCGAGGACCGGGCCGCGGGGACACTAAAAAGCCCCGAAATCATCTCAAGAATACCTCAAGATAGGGGGGGGATAGTTAGTACTAGTCAGAGAGTAGAATTTGGGGCTCAGACCAGGAGGAAGTGTTTACTATTTTAAGGAGGGGGTACAGGCCTACCAACAGCTCCTCTTTTGATTACATCAGCTTCAAAAGAAGGTAAAGGCTTGAAAACTGTTTTATAACATTTTTTAATGTAATCTCCATTGTCTGTAGGTTTTTTTCTAGTGAGGATATAACTTGCATGAACTTACTGTTAATTAATATATTTTTGAGTATCAATGGATCCCCTTGTTTTATTAAATGATTAACCAGTGAGCTAAGGCCCTTGGACATCTATGATCATTAATGACTCCAAGGATTGTCTAATTAATTCCTGCTAACATTAATGATTAATGATTAATTGATGTCCGTTGTCACTCTAGAATAAATCCCACGGTAACCGAGATTGTCAGTTCCTGCTATAGTCAGAGGCTTGCCTCGATGAGTCATTGACGGGTGATTAACAAGAGATATTAGATTAATTAATCAAAAGTAATTTACTCTAATCAGACGCTCATTATGGAGGTGGTGGCAGCAAAGGTAATTCACTTTAATGACGAGGAGTTCTAGGTTGTGTGTCACCACCAGTGGTAAGGTGCTGGGAGCCTTGTGGTGGTACCAGCGGTGGTGTGATAGTGAGCTTCACTATCACCATCATCCTTGACATTGTACCACCGTGAGGGGTACAATGAGGGGCCGAGGGGTACCATGAGGGGCCTCGTAGCCTGGTGGATGAGGGGCCTCGTAGCCTGGTGGATGAGGGGCCTCGTAGCCTGGTGGATAGCGCGCAGGACTCGTAATTGTGTGGCGCGGGTTCGATTCCCGCACGAGGCAGAAACAAATGGGCAAAGTTTCTTTCACCCTGAATGCCCCTGTTATCTAGCAGTAAATAGGTACCTGGGAGTTAGTCAGCTGTCACAGGCTGCTTCCTGGGGGTGGAGGCCTGGTCTAGGACCGGGCCGCGGGGACACTAAAGCCCCGAAATCAACTCAAGATAACCTCAAGATAACCGTAATCATCACCATCTTATCATCATAACCACCACTATTGTCACCATGTTGGTGTGCATCATCGCCACCAAAAGTATCATTACCATCACTATCACATCTTTCATCATCACAAGCACCAGTCACCATCATCACTAGCACCAGTCACCATCATCACTAGCACCAGTCACCATCATCACTAGCACCAGTCACCGTCATCACTAGCACCAGTCACCATCATCACTAGCACCAGTCACCGTCATCATTAGCACCAGTCACCATCATTACCACCACCACCATCACCCACAGTTACAGTGAGTACTGGTACACTGCCACTCACAGACCTTCATATCACTGCTCAAACAAGAAAGAATAATTTATGTTACCGACGAGAGAGATGTTTTTCCGTGAACCAATTAGCGTGGCACCCACCCCGTCGGGTGGCACCCAGCCCGTCGGGTGGCACCCACCCCGTAGGGTGGCACCCAACCCAGGTGTTCAGAAAGAGAAGGGAACTACCAGGGGAAAGCGCCAAACCATTACGACTATATATAACAAGTTGATCTCGCCTTGAAAGGGGTCAGGATAAGGATTTGGGATGGGACGGGGTGGGGGGGGGGGGGGGAGAAAGGCATGTTTTCTAACTTAAGTTTGAAGAGAAGATGGACTTTACGCTGGAGCCTCTAAGCTTATGTTCCCGTGCCTATTCTCTAATTGCTGCCACCACCTCGTAATTCCTACTGGTTCCAGAGGGAGCCAGACCATACTAGCGATAATGATATTAATTTAGACTTCGTGCCCCTGGCATTCAAGCCCACATGACGACTCCGGTCTCTTTTTCCCAATTATTCCCAGGA
Source organism: Procambarus clarkii (assembly GCF_040958095.1). Classification (NCBI taxonomy): domain Eukaryota; kingdom Metazoa; phylum Arthropoda; class Malacostraca; order Decapoda; family Cambaridae; genus Procambarus; species Procambarus clarkii. The sequence goes on from NC_091170.1 coordinate 33,729,009, forward strand.
CAGCCTGGGAAGAGAATAGGAACAGGCTCCCAAGGCCTTTGGCCACTCATATAATGTTGATAATATTAATAGACTCGGGGAGGCATAGTTCTATACACGTACACAGGACGGACCAGCCTGCCAGTGTGTGTGTGTGTACGACAGGGTTAGAATTAATACCCTAACGGTCTTGTAATTCAACAAATTTAGCTTATTAAATCAGGGAAAATATCTTAGCTAACTAGTCCCTAAATCAAGGCAAATTAAATTGATTTGTTTAATGATATCTAAACAGGGGAATCAGTGCGCACAATTCAGTCTCATCAAACTGAATATTCCCATTGTTTACAATGTACTGGCTACTATTTGTACCCTGAAATAGAAGTTTCTTACACGCCCATCAGCAAAAAGAGCAAGGTAAACCCAGCTCTCATCAAAGCAACAACACTTGAAACTATCGAGTCTTTTATAAATGCTCGGCCTCACGAGCACTATGCTTACACTGATGGCTCTGTTGAAATGTCAACAGGTGGCACTGCAGCAGCACGTAGGATATACCAAGACAACAGATGTACACAGACCACAAGTGTGAGGCTGAATAACTGGCATAGGTCCACACAGAAATAGCTAAACCCATCATCATTAATATACAGAGCAAGTGTTTCAGAGTGTCTCTTGTATGGATACCATCTCACACAGGTGTAGCATGATGACACGGACAAGGCAGCTAAAACTGTATGTGAATTGGATAAATTTGAAATTGAGTTAGATCTGGCCAGTCCAATCTCTGTTGTAAACGCTGCAGTATTTCAGGAAATTGGGGGTTGGGAGAGGAGCACTGGCGCTCAAAGGCTAAAAACAACGAATATGGTTATATTCGGCAAGAACCGAAAACTATTTGTACGGGGCAGCACAAAAAATCCACTAGTGTGATATTGTAATTGCCAGAATTAGGCTGAGATATCGGTATCTATGGCAGGTGGGTGCCGGTAATGAATCTCTCAATGGTGAACATTCCAATTGTAAACTATGTGAACAAGAGCTGGGCCATGCTCTCCAACACTGTATCTGTGATTGCCTTGTTGTAAGGGACGTCACACCAAATGGTATGGGATACTTGGAGCTGTTTGTCTACTCCATACACTCACGAATATTGGGAGATATTCTTGTGCTATACTCAGAGTGTGCTAGTGCAGGCTAATAAATCAGCCTCGTATTTTATATTATCTCCTGACTCCATGTATGAATAACCATCCTGTGAGATGGAGGATATTAGACGAATTTAGAGCTAGTCTTTTACCTGCATTCTGTAATTCTTTATATAGAACAGGGTAGCAGCACATTGCTGCGTATACCTAAGCTTGTTAAAAAAATCTCAGTTAATGAAATCCAACCTCAACCCCCCAGCTCTCAGCCTCCCTTCCCCAGAGCCTGAACACACTAACTCCCTCACTGCCCAGAGTCTTGTTAGATGCAGGAGTGCGCCAAGCCATTCCTATCTGGCATCCCCCGAAAACAATCATGAAATCGGAAGGTTTAGGCTTTTAGTCGACAGCTAATCACAGAGAACTAAGGTCCTGGCACGTCCAGTTATGTGTCATTGCCCCCATAGGCACAAATGGGAGTGACCTTTCCTTCCTATTGGCCCTCTATTATCAAGGGGAGAGTCTCCCCCTCTGTCTTGAGTGGCCAAACATTCTCAAGACTCTGCCTCTCTGTCTGTCACACAACCACCGCTTGAAACAGTGAACTGTTATTATCTGGGTCCCGGCTGTGATGGCCTCTGCACAGACTCCCTCACCAGTGTAATATTTAATGTGTCACACTTAATGTCTCCCTAATGGCAGAGAGGACCAGGGCCCAGCCTGTAGGTCATCTGGTTGTCTGCCTCTCTCACAACATTTATAAAACTGTCACAGTTAAAGGTTGACTGGACCCATGGCTTTCTAGACCCCGGCTTGTCACCCCAGAGGACCCCAGGTCCCAAACTGGCTAGCTGTTATAGTCACATACTCCAGAATTGGTCTGATATATGTGGTGTTCAAGATTCTGAATGATTCCTTATATATGTTTCTGCATTCAGTTCGTACTTTGGTCAATCTAGCATATGCCGCTAAGGATATCATTTTGATATAGGGCTTCAGGGGAGAGGGTCAGTATATCAACTCCTTCCTCAGGTCTTTCTCTGTACTTGATTCTTGCAGGATTCCATTTCTCAGTTCCAAACTTGTGTACGGCCTACTGCTCCCTACACCTACTTTAATAACTTTACAATGAATTGGGTTAAACTCTAACAGCCATTTGTTCGACTATTCCTTCAGAGTGTGTGTGTGTACTCACCTAGTTGTACTCACCTAGTTTTGTTTGCGGGGATTGAGCTTTGGCTCTGGATGTATGTGTGCCTGTGTTTGTTTGTGTGGGTGTGTGTGGGTGCGTGTGTAGGTGCGTGTGAGTGTGGATGCGTGCGTGTGTGGGTGGGTGTGTGCGTGTGTGGGTGCGTGTGTGTGTGTTTACTAGTTGTGTTTTTACGGGGTTAAGCTTTGCTCTTTCGGCCCGCCTCTCAACTGTCAATCAACTTGTTTACTAACTACTTTTTTTTTTTTTCCCCACACCACACACACACACACACACACCAGGAAGCAGCCCGTGACAGCTGACTAACTCCCAGGTACCTATTTACTGCTAGGTAACAGGGGCATTTAGGGTGAAAGAAACTTTGCCCATTTCTTTCTGCCTCGTGCGGGAATCGAACCCGCGCCACAGAATTACGAATCCTGCGCACTATCCACCAGGCTACGAGGCCCCATGTGTGTGTGGATGCGTGTGTGTGTGGGTGGGGTGCGTGTGTGTGTGTGTGTGGATGCGTGTGTGTGTGGGTAGGTGCGTGTGTGTGTGGGTGGGGTGCGTGTGTGTGTGGGTGGATGCGTGTGTGTGTGGGTGGGGTGCGTGTGTGTGTGGGTGGATGCGTGCGTGTGTGGGTGGGTGCGTGCGTGTGTGGGTGCGTGCGTGTGTGATGGAAGTGTTTGTTAGTCTTGCGTGCTGTGGAAATGAATTAGGTTACACGACACCAGCGTCTGGAAACAATATTTGTCTACCTCATAACAGGTCCTGACTCGTCCCCCCCCTCACCTTCCTCACTATCACTCACTGTCCTCATCTCCCTCACTCTTACTCCTCACCTTCCTCACCTCCCTCACTCCCCCTCACCTTCTCCCTCACTCCCCCTCACCTTCTCCCTCACTCCCCCTCACCTTCTCCCTCACTCCCCCCCTCTCACTATTACTAACACTCCCCCCCCTCACCTATTGCTCCCTCTCACCATCACTTCCCTTACCTCCATCTCTCTCACTTCCTTCACCATCTCCACCATCGATCCTCACTCTCACTTCCGTCATTCTCCCACGCCCAACACTTTTCTCACTCTCCCCCGTACTACCTAATGAGGTAATGAGAAATGAAAAGTTAGTAGTGAAGCAATGAGAGATGAGTGTGTGCATGGCAATGAGGGAGCGGGTGAGGAAGGGGTTTGAGGGGAAAAGGGGGGAGGGGGCTGTGGTTTATGAGGGGAGTGAGGTAGGTAGGAGACACACATCACAAAGTGCTGTTTCCCCGGACCCTCGCTGTCCAGTGGTTAGTTACCCCTTGCCCTATTGTTAGTTACCCCTTTCCCTAAGGTTACCACGACAGGCTGGCCAGTCCTCCTCCCCTTCCGCCATCTTGCCGCCTAGTCCTCACCAGGCTGCCACGTCATCCGCCCTTTGATACCAAGGGACCCATCTATTTTGATTAATCCTTAATGATTACCATTTAACCTTACTCAATGTGTAGGTCATATAAACAAGTCAATTTTTCCTTTGCAAAAGATTGTTATGCAATCTACAAGTAAGTTATAATAAACACCTGACTGCCGGTACTAGTTTCCTGGGCGGAGTGATATCATCGTTCTACGGCCTCCCAGCCACCAGCCCACCGTCTGAAACAAATATTTACTTTTGTTCCATTTCTTAATATTTACAATATATACAATTTCTTTTTTAATAATTTCCTGGGCGTAGATACCCATCACCCAATATGTTAATTGACCTCCGAGGACCACAGTGTTAAACGTCTTATCACTCGTAAATGTATAGCCAGCGGGAATTGAATGTTGCATCACTGCCAATTTTGCAGCTAATCTTCTCGTCACGGTGTAACACAGTCTTAGATAACCTTAACAACGATATCTCATGCAATATTGGTCTAGGAGCATGATATCTTAGCAGGGGGACTCCTCCAGGTGTCGTGACTGTCAAGGTTTGTCAGCAGTCAACTGTTTCATGGAATGGACTCGGTCTGAGGACGGCTTGGACTATGGTCCCGAATGGTCTGGGTACACGTGGTCTTGAGGAGCCGGGGGCTGTGGCTCCTGGACCCGCCTCGCGCCCACTGGTCGCACAGTCCGGGGCCCAAACAACACTATACCTGCCGGCCGCCTTGTTTCTGTAAACAGCTTCAGAATGCTTCACGGTGCGACGAAATTTCTCTCAATATATCTATATAGTAGCTGCTGTTGTTGTTTAAGACTCGCTACCTGGAACAAAAAGCTCCAAGTAGCACGGGCTATGGTGAGCCCGTTTTGTTCTTATATATAGTAGCGTTTCATAACAGATCAAACAGGACTTTTAAACGATGCACTGGTTCGAGGCCCTAGACGTGTTTTTAGCGAGTGATTGCGTTCTTATCCTCGTACTTAATGTTTTGCCTCCTTGGTAATTCAGTTTCTTATTTTTCCCATTTTCTTTCCCTCTAATATGCATCCTAATTGTTTTTTGTTTGTTTGTTTTTACACACTTTTTGGATTTCGATAATTACAGTGGATCCGTTTGTGCAAAAAGGTGTTCCTTTAGTTTTTCTTCTGGAATTAAGGTTTTCAGTAATTGTTTTTCGTTGTATTCTGCCCTTGTCGGTTTTTCATATATTCTTAAAATGTATTAATTAATAAAAATGTTGCCATTATATATTGATACTATTTTTTGCCACTTGTTATTTAATCTGTTTGTTGGTTTAATTGTTTTAGTCGCTATTCATTCTTTATTAAACTAATGCTCGTGATAGCATTAATTATATTTTGTGTGATAATTCTCATTTATTGGTATTTATGTATTTCACTTGTAAGAATTCGCATTTGTTACTATTAAATTATTTCTATACCACAAAATATGTGCCACTGATTCCACCCCATGCTGGCACTAGTTCCCTTATAGTAGCAATCATTCCTATATGCTGGCAACAATCTTTAAATTGTTGACAACAATCTCCACGTGTTGGCAACAATCTCCACGTGTTGGCAACAATCTCCACGTGTTGGCAACAATCTCCACGTGTTGGCAACAATCACCACGTGTTGGCAACAATCTCCACGTGTTGGCAACAATCTCCACGTGTTGGCAACAATCTCCACGTGTTGGCAACAATCTCCACGTGTTGGCAACAATCTCCACGTGTTGGCAACAATCTCCACGTGTTGGCAACAATCTCCACGTGTTGTCATCAATCACCACGTGTTGGCAACAATCTCCACGTGTTGGCAACAATCTCCACGTGTTGGCAACAATCTCCACGTGTTGGCAACAATCTCCACGTGTTGGCAACAATCTCCACGTGTTGGCAACAATCTCCACGTGTTGTCATCAATCACCACGTGTTGGCAACAATCTCCACGTGTTGGCAACAATCTCCACGTGTTGGCAACAATCTCCACGTGTTGGCAACAATCTCCACGTGTTGGCAACAATCTCCACGTGTTGGCAACAATCTCCACGTGTTGGCAACAATCTCCACGTGTTGGCAACAATCTCCACGTGTTGGCAACAATCTCCACGTGTTGGCAACAATCTCCACGTGTTGGCAACAATCTCCACGTGTTGGCAACAATCTCCACGTGTTGGCAACAATCTCCACGTGTTGGCAACAATCACCACGTGTTGGCAACAATCTCCACGTGTTGGCAACAATCTCCACGTGTTGGCAACAATCACCACGTGTTGGCAACAATCTCCACTTACAGAATTGTTAATATAAATGAATTTGTTTGTCTTCAGAATTTTCAATATTTATTTAGTGGTTGTTTGCTTTTATTAAGAGTATTTCCTCTCCATGTGTCTAATGACCCCCTTCCCCCCCCCTCCTCCCACACACAGTTGAGAGGCGGGACCCAAGAGCCAGAGCTCAACCCCCGCAAGCACAACTAGGGGAGTACACACACACATAGCGTTAATGTCGTGGGACGTTTACCTCCACCAAGTAGGGAACCAGGAGACATTTACCCTTCGACCGTCGCACCAGGAAAATCGTTGTTTTTCTTTCTCCGTGAAATACACCGTGAAAAATCAAGTGCCTGTCGAGAGGGAGGAAGAAGTGCGGCCTTTTTACGGTGATGGCGACGAGAGGCTGTGTGTGTACGGAGCTTCACCAGGCGGGCAAGGCTTCACCAGGCGGGCAAGGCTTCACCAGGCGGGCAAGGCTTCACCAGGCGGGCAAGGCTTCACCAGGCGGGCAAGGCTTCACCAGGCGGGCAAGGCTTCACCGGGCGGGCAAGGCTTCACCAGGCGGGCAAGACTTCACCAAGAGCCCCGGGGACACCTTGGTATGCCAGAGATGTTGCCATTACTCAACCAGGAACATATGACCAGTTTAATCTCTCTTTCTGTGTGTGTGTGTGTGTGTGTGTATGTGTATGTGTATGTGTATGTGTGTGTGTGTGTGTGTGTGTGTGTGTGTGTGTATGTGTATGTGTATGTGTATGTGTATGTGTGTGTGTGTGTGTGTGTGTGTGTGTGTGTGTGTGTGTGTGTGTGTGTGTGTGTGTGTGTGATGTGCCAAAAGCCAAAGGAGAGGCGGTTAAAGGCTTCAAATAACATATTGTGCTTTTGTCTGTGTTGATCTCGCCGGGCGCCTCCGCGGAGGGTGAAAAACTGAGGCAATCACGCATCAAAAGTTCACTTTTTCAAGTCAGAATTATCAAAGAGTCTGGCGACAGTAATGAACTGGTGGAGCGTTCCGCGTCCCGCCAACCGTTGGGGGGAAATTCGTTAGTTGTGTGAATGTGGCGTTTAAATCGTCGTGCGTTGCCTGAAATGGAATTCTGTAAACAATACGACGGTGATTGATGATAATGATGGCTTTTGAGGTCAGAGAGAAACTCGCGCGCATATTAAAGATCACATAGTTACAGCTAAATATATTTAGTGACACATTGGTGGGTATGTTTGTATTTGTGTATTATATAAAGGGGATGTTTTGTTAGTTAATATGGATCGGAACTATCAAGGGGGAAGGGGGGAAAGCGCCAAGCCATTAGGACTGTATAGCACCTTTAGGGGTCAGGATGAGGATTTGGTATGGCACGAGGGGAGAGAATGGTGCCCAACTGTTTGGACGGCCGGGGATTGAACGTCGACCTGCATGAAGCGAGACCGTCTCTCTACCCAAGGTAAATTGGTTGGATTTGTAAAGTTAATAATTTGTCTTTTTTAAAAAAGTGATATTACAAGAAATGCATATCAAGTAAGTAAATATATATACAGTACGTGAAGCAGCTCACATTAGAGAGACGTACGGGCATAAAACTGACAGACATACATGTAGGAATAAGCAACCAGACAGGCACTGATAATGATAATGTTTATTCAGGACAAAATACATACAAAGTGAGTTACAAGCAGAATGTTGGATTTCTAGATAGAGCAAGTATATACTGTGCAGCATGTATGTATACTATGTATACTACACCTAACACCAAACGCTCGTGACATTGCGCAATAATATACAATTTATTGAATGATATTTACACTGGAAGCGTGAGTTAATAAAGGTGTAAGAACAGAAGCAGGGAACAATGTCTTTATTAGTTAATGGCGCATCTTGCTGACCTGGCCAAGGCACCTAGGCCGCTCGAATACAAAAAATAAAGTTTCCTTAGAAATCTCTATATTTTTACGGAATGATATCAGTATTTTGCGGTGTAGCACCATGTGTATTGGTGAGTTGGTGGTGGCTACGCTGGGGGTTGCCCCTCCTCGCCCCTCCTCACCCCGCCTCGCCCCTCCTCGCCCCTCCTCGCCCCTCCTCGCCCCCTCACCTTGCCCGCCCCGGCCGCCTCTGGCCCGACAACCCGCGCCTCGCCGCTCACTGCACCAGGCTGCTATATTATTTATGAGCTTCATTATGTGTCATGTGTGTGCCCACCGCGGCCCTCAGTCTCGCTCAGCCACCCGTGCCCACACCTGCTCCACCTACACCTACACCACCTACACCTGTCTTCCCTTATCTTCTCCTCTCTCATCTCCTGTGTCTCCTCTCCTATCCTACCTTATCCTTCCTCCCTATTTTTACCCCTCTCTCTCCTTATCCTTACCTCCCCCTCTCCTATCTCTCAGAAAATGTGATCCCAGCAAACACACAACATAACCTCAAGATTATTTTTACAATAGTTACTTTGATGAACCATCGTAACAACTTAAGCTAAAATTCATTGTGTGTAAGTTGAGTTATTATGAAAAGTTGAACATTAAAAAAAATACTCGCTGAAAAACAAACCCTCCATTTTAAACTTCGTAGTTGTCTCTAGGATTCGTAATATAAGCTCATCTTTTTTTCAAAGTAGGACTTGGGGTCGACCCTGACAAGACTACGACAATCCCATACCACGCAGGTCTCATCTTGCAAAGTTATGCGAGGCTAGCCTCTAGTGTCAGGCCTACAACCTTGGAAAAACAGACCGATATTCACTTATATACTGTCACCAGTTGTCCACATCCAATATGGCAAGTCGTCTCTCACCACGACGACCACCAGACAGCTCCCACAGTGCCTCATCAATATAAAACTAACCCCCGCTCACGCCCCTACCCACACTCGCCCTCGCTCGTACCCACACCCGCCCACACCCGTACCCACACCCGCCAACACCCGTACCCACACCCACGCCCCAACCTTCACCCACACTCCCACACCTTGACATATTCCCTCTAACTTCTGCACTATTTCACTCCCCTCTCCCTCTGGACCGTCAGAGAAACATTGAGCTCTTTAATTACACGCCTGGCGACTCCACCCCTCCCCAACCCCCACCTCCCCACAAAGCTTCCCTGCCCCCTCCCTTACAGCCTCCCCCAACCCCAGTCTCCCTCATACTCACCCTCCCCAACTACAGTCTTTCCCCAAACCCTCACCATCTCCCCCGACACATCCTCCCTAACCCCAATCTCGCCCCAATGTCTGTCTTCCTGCTTAGCAAGTCCTCTCCCCGCCCCCACACCACACCCGGGCCGGAGCCGCCCCCACAAAAAGGTCAGGGTGCTCCCCGCCCATACAGCCACCAGGCAACACATACCATTACCGACTGGACCACGCACACGGGAAATACTAAATATGCGTACGTTAGAGCGGTCAGCAGTGTGTTGCGTCAGCAGCAGCAGCAGCAGGAGGCGCAGCAGCAGGAGGCGCAGCAGCAACAGGAGGCGCAGCAGCAGCAGGAGGAGCAACAGCAGGAGCGCGGGAGCAGCAGGAGACCTTCACTGGGCCAGACTCGGAGAGCTGCAAGTTTCACTCAGCAACATTCAAATGGCAAGGCTGCAACACTTTTGGATGACTTCTCACCAACACTTTAATAATTATGCCATGTACGTGTGTAGGTAACTTGTGGCGGCGGTGTACGGGTGTACGTAGCTTGTGTGACGACGTGTACAGGTGTACGTAGCTTGTGTACGACGTCACCGAGGTTAAACATTACGAATATACCGGTGGTTGGATTCGCGATAATATTAACCCAGCCTAAGATATACTCCCCTCACTTGTTTCCCTTATTCCAGGGACCACTCCCCTCGCCCGGTCCACCATGCCAGGGACCACTCCCCTCGCCCGGTCCACCATGCCAGGGACCACTCCCCTCGCCCGGTCCACCATGCCAGGGACCACTCCCATCGCCCGGTCCACCATGCCAGGGACCACTCCCCTCGCCCGGTCCACCATGCCTGGGACCACTCCCCTCGCCCGGTCCACCATGCCAGGGACCACTCCCCTCGCCCGGTCCACCATGCCAGGGACCACTCCCCTCGCCCGGTCCACCATGCCAGGGACCACTCCCCTCGCCCGGTCCACCATGCCAGGGACCACTCCCCTCGCCCGGTCCACCATGCCAGGGACCACTCCCCTCGCCCGGTCCACCATGCCAGGGACCACTCCCCTCGCCCGGTCCACCATGCCAGGGACCACTCCCCTCGCCCGGTCCACCATACCAGGGACCACTCCCCTCGCCCGGTCCACCATGCCAGGGACCAGAGCCAGGGACCAGAGCCTGGGGGTGGGCCGCTAGCAATGTTTGCACAACAAACACTCGACGGAGCTTCTTTTATCCCTAGGAAACCACCATTGGCTGTCACGGCGACCTCGCTAATCCGCACTCTGACCTCGCTAATCCGCACTCTGACCTCGCTAATCCGCACTCTGACCTCGCTAATCCGCACTCTGACCTCGCTAATCCGCACTCTGACCTCGCTAATCCGCACTCTGACCTCGCTAATCCGCACTCTGACCTCGCTAATCCGCACTCTGACCTCGCTAATCCGCACTCTGACCTCGCTAATCCGCACTCTGACCTCGCTAATCCGCACTCCGACCTCGCTAATCCGCACTCCGACCTCGCTAATCCGCACTCCGACCTCGCTAATCTGCACTCCGACCTCGCTAATCCGCACTCCGACTTCGCTAATCTGCACTCCGACCTCGCTAATCCGAACTCCGATCTCACTTATATGCATTCCGACCTCGCTAATTTGCATTCCGACCTGACTTATATGTACTTCGACCTCGCAAATCCGCATTCCGACCTCGCTAATCTGCACCCCGGCCTCGCTAATCGGCATTCTGACCTCACTTTTCTGCACTCCGACCTCACTAATCCGCACTGACTTCGCTAATCCGCACTGACTTCGCTAATCCGCACACCGACTCCTAAATCTCTTGGCATTTTTCAGGACTTGGAACAGGTTAGGGTGTCCTGGGAGAGGGGTTGCTAGGGTGAGGGAGGGAGGGGAGGGAGGATGGGTTGTGGGGGAGGGATGGAGGGTGGGATTTCCCTCACATTTGTGGAGCTGGTGGGGTCATCCCCTCTCACCGAAGACCCACGCCTGTATACTCTCAGTCTGGCATTCTTGCATATGAGGATCTATTATTTATATCTGATTTTGGTGCCCCGTACTGTCTCTTGGTGACTGCCTCCCCCCCCCTTTCCCCCTCACCCCTCACCTTCCCCCTCATCCCCCACCTTCCCCCTCATCCCCCACCTTCCCCCTCACCCCCCACCTGCCTCCCTATACCCGCCCCCGACACTTCCCTACCTACACCTTCCTCCTTAGGCTGTCCGCCCCCTTCACAAACTCGCTCTCTTGTCGAACTCTTCTTCAAGCGCCACCGTGTGTGTGTGTGTTCTGGGGCCTTCATTGTGTTTGTTCCACAGCTGCCCGTAGCAGCTGTCTAACTCCCAGGTACCTATTTACTGATTGGTAACAAGGGCAGCAGGATGAAAGAAACATTTTGCCTATTTGTCTCCGCCTCCACCGGGGGATCGAACCCAGAACCTCAGGACTACGAATCCGAAGCGCTGTCCACCCAGCTGTCAGACGCCCAGCAGTGTGTGGGAACCCGGACTAATGAGAGACCATATCTGGTACAACTCTTGACATAGTTTTGGCAGCTTGAGATAAGGGATTATTAAACTCTTACTATGAGAGTAACACAGCTAAAGTGACATATTATATTAAGGTCGAGGGCCAACATCAGGCTGCCTGACTCTGTAGTAAAGGTGTTGCCGCTGTTATTGACTTAGACACTGCCAAGAAAGGATGGGTCGCTAAGGAAAATTACCCATATATCTAAAAAAAATATATATATGTATATATATATATAAATACAAAAGACCTTTTGGTAGCCTACCAGACACTGGCAGAGTGGACAGTGTAACACAGTATGACATGGGTTACCTTACCTTACCTTCCGTTGATTGAGGGGATCAACGTCTCCGTGGCCCGGTCGTCGACCAGGCCTCTTGGTTGCTGGACTGGTTAGCCAGGTTGTTGGACGCGGCTGCTCGCAGCCTGACGTATGAATCACAGCCTGGTTGGTCAGGTATCCTTTGGAGGTGCTTATCAAGTTCTCTCTTGAACACTGTGAGGGGTCGGCCAGTTATGCCCCTTATGTGTAGCGGAAGCGTGTTGAACAGTGTCAGGCCTCTGATGTTGATAGAGTTCTCTCTCAGAGTACCTGTTGCACCTCTGCTCTTCAACGAGGGTATTCTGCACATCCTGCCATGTCTTCTGGTCTCATGTGGTGTTATTTCTGTGTGCAGGTTTGGGACCACGGCGACAGTCGCCCAGACACGAATGATGCAAGAGTTGTCGTTGTGTAATATTACATGCTACTCCCACCTCTCGGCTGCTTCGTCCTCCAACTTCTCCTCTTCCTCTTCCGCTTCCTTTTCCAAGAATTCTTCCCCCCCCCCCTGATCTTGGAATAATTCTGCTCCTTATCGCATCAGCGCCGTTGTTGAGGTAAATTATACTCTCCATCTTCCTGGATCACTTGCTCGAGCCTTCTCGAATAATTATTCTCTTCAGCTCCTTGGCAGGAATTTGTCTTCCTCTCTTCACACTCTTTCTCTCTCTCTTTCTTTCTCTCTGGAGATTTTCTCATTTTTCTAAAGAAAATCTCTTCCGGCTTGTCCAACCACTTGGGCTGGACGGTAGAGCGACGGTCTCGCTTCTAGCAGGTCGGCGATCAATCCCCGGCCGTCCATGGGGTTGGGAACCATTCCATAGCCCCCCGTTTCATCCCAAATCCTTATCCTGACCCCTGTCAAGTGTTATATAGTCGTTATGACTTGGCGCTTTCTCCCTGATGGTTTTTTCTTTTTTTTCCATCCGGCTTCTTCCCTTCCATCTCCTGTTTCTCCTCCTTACTCCACCACAACTACACACCACCACCACTACACACCACCACCACTACACACCACCACCACTACACACCACCACCATTACACACCACCACCACTACACACCACCACCACTACACACCACCACCACTACACACCACCACCACTACACACCACCACCACTACACACCACCACCACTACACTCCACCACCACTGCACACCACCACCACTACACACCACCACCACTACACACCACCACCACTACACACCACCACCACTACACACCACCACCACTACACACCACCACCACTACACACCACCACCACTACACACCACCACCACTACACACCACCACCAGCGGTCTCCTGAAGTCATCAGTGACCGCAGGTTTACGAGCCTCTGCGATATTGAAAATGGCCGTCTTGAACCCGCGATACTCACCACTCTTGAGCCCGCGATACTCACCACTCTTGAGCCCGCGATACTCACCACTCTTGAACCCGCGATACTCACCACTCTTGAGCCCGCGATACTCACCACTCTTGAACCCGCGATACTCACCACTCTTGAACCCGCGATACTCACCACTCTTGAGCCCGCGATACTCACCACTCTTGAACCCGCGATACTCACCACTCTTGAACCCGCGATACTCACCACTCTTGAGCCCGCGATACTCACCACTCTTGAGCCCGCGATACTCACCACTCTTGAGTAACGTTGTGATAGATACATTGTGATGGAGCTGCAGAAAGTGGACTTTTCTATTATTGCATTTGGACAAACTGGAGAAATTTTTGATATATTTGTTCCTAGTGAAAGCTATTCTAACTATCCTCAGCCAAATACACGCTATCTGAGGCCTAATACACGCTATCTGAGGCCTAATACACGCTATCCTCAGCCAAATACACGCTATCTGAGGCCTAATACACGCTATCTGAGGCCTAATACACGCTATCCTCAGCCAAATACACGCTATCTGAGGCCTAATACACGCTATCTGAGGCCTAATACACGCTATCTGAGGCCTAATACACGCTATCTGAGGCCTAATACACGCTATCTGAGGCCTAATACACGCTATCTGAGGCCTAATACACGCTATCTGAGGCCTAATACACGCTATCTGAGGCCTAATACACGCTATCTGAGGCCTAATGTAGCACATGTATGTGCGATACTTGGCCTAGCAATATATATAAGTTTGATTTTTACCATTTTTCCCCCCTGGACTGTATAGAAATAGTACATAAATGGGCCAACTGGAGCTCCATTACTACATATTGGTACAGTGGATGACATGGTTAGAGTAGCTACTGTCGTTACTGGAGGCTGGCGTGTGGTGAGGAAGGGGGGGGGGGAGGGAGGCACTCTGCTTGACAGGTGTTCAAGCAGTCAGCTGTGAGAGATGTGCAGAGTGTCTCGTGTTTTAATAGTGGGGTTTGGCACCTAGATTTGGTTCATGAGGTTCATGAGGTTCATGTTGTTCATGACCATTTGGTTCATGAGGGCTGTGAACGACTGAACGTTCCTCCGTGACTCTTAAACGACTGTACTAGCCTACACAACCCTAGAACTAATGAAACCCTAGAACTAATGAACGAACATCCACTACCCATAGTTCGTCCTCATAACAAGCAGTCCGTCCTCATAACAGCAGTCCGCCTCATAAACAATGCCCAAATGGGAAAACACCTCCCTGTTTTTGACTGAACAAAAAGTACCAACTACTCACAAGTAACGACCTAAGAACCTGTCTTAGACATTGGTCCGCTCTCTTCCTGTGTCCTACAGGAAATCACAATACCTGACCTAACCTATCCTGGGCGTAACTCCACAGAATTATAATATTATTATTCCAGAAAATATTATTTTTATTGCATAAGGGCAATTGTAATTATCGGGAGAAAGCACGAAGCCATTACGACTATATAGCACTTGGAAGGGGTCAGCATAAGGATTTAGGATGGAACGAGGGGAAAGGAATGGTGCCCAACCACTTATGGACGGTCGGGGATTGAACACCAACTTCCAACATCATCACCTGGTGTTATACTCGTGCCATCTCCTAGTACCATACACCTTCCACTTTGGTTCTCTGTTTCTTGTCTGCCTTACTGTTTATGTCTGCCTGCCTGTACATCTACTTGCGTGTGTGCCTGCCTGCTTGTCCGCCTGCCTGCTCGTCTGCTCTCCTGTCCACCTCTGTTCGTCTGCCTTCACGCTGCCCAACATGTGCCGCGTTGGACCGTCCTAGTGATTCATAATTTAGGAGGCGATAGTGAGCTGGGTGATAAGCTTGGGTTAGCGAGCTGGCGTGGGAGGGCGACGCTTAGCAAGAAATTGAGGTTTAAGCGAGAGCCAGGGTAAGGGAAGGGCGAGGCTTAGGAAGCAGTCAAGACTCGGAGTCCACGGAAGAAAACTCATCAGTGGGTTGGCGGTAGGGTAGTAGAGTGCCAGGCGGTAGGGTAGTAGAGTGCCAGGCGGTAGGGTAGTAGAGTGCCAGGCGGTAGGGTAGCAGTGCCAGGCAGTAGTGAAGGTGGCACTGGGCCCCGGCCATTTTGCCGTCCCTCTCATTTTTACGCTCGTAAAGTGTTATCTGATGTGTAAATTTGGCGCAGGAAAAGTTATAATGATGACTCCAGTGGGTGAGGGGTCGTGCTGGACTCTCCTCACCGAACTCTAGGACTCCCAGCTGGACGCACCCCTCCCTCTCCCCCCTGTTGGACTCCTGAAGCAACCATTGAGCCCTCTGGACCCTCTGCTGCAAAGTTACTTAAGGATTAGGGATGGGACGGGAGGAAGGAAAGGTGCCCAACCACTTGGGACGGGTTGCGGGCACTGAACGCAAGAGTCCAGTCGGTGCAGGACGGCTCAGAGCGTCGTTACATTCATCAGGCACTTATGGGGGGTTGGAGTAATTGTCTCCAGCGACGTTGTGACGTATTCTCAGGAAACACTTGTTCATGCTCTTGGGTGCAGAGTATTTAGAGCTGGTCTCCTATAACTTGACAAGTACGCGGTAGACAGCGGCTTTAGTCTGGGCGCGGGGGACACATCCCCGCCTTATGCTCCAGCAACTGTTTATCGAATTTTAGAAGGTGGACGCACTTACTGAGGCAGTGAAGCGCACGCGGGGCCTTCTTTACGTAAGTGGTGAGCGGCATCGTTTAAGAGCTCCCTTTGGGCAATGCTGGCCACATCTGGGGAAGAAGGCTGACAGCTGACTCCAACAACAGGCGTCTCACAGCCTCATATTGCTCGAGCACTGTGTGAATGTGTCGGGTGCGGCCCACCTCTGGCAAGCTAAGGACACGACTCGCTAAGCGACCGACCCAAACGTCGTCACTTTGGTTTTTTATATGTGTTGGCTGGGTTGTTTCAATCACTTTAGAATGATATCTCTACACGCCAGGATCATTCTGCCGCCATCCGAGTCCCGTTGACACCAGGTTGAATGCCAGTCACAACACAACTCCTTACCTCCAGCTCCAGACATTATCTTGCAACTCAAGAAGTGAGGTGTACACGAGATTGCTAAACAAGAAGCTGCAAGCCCAGTCATCTCCCTTACACATACCTGTTCAGATGTGGATGGGTAATGGGGTAATTATCAGGAGAAAAAGCTAAGCAAATATGAAGATATTGGAAGGGATGTCGAGGCAGGCTATGTATAATCGACGTTTGAAACAAAATTTATAACCCTATTTCCAAACCGGTACTTACCCTCAGGTCTCTCCTGAATCTAAATTTATCCACTTGGGCCATCGGGGATCGAACGCCGTTCTGCAAAAAATCGAGGCCGTCGCAAGATATAAATTAAGAATATGGAATAATAATAATAATAGAATCCCATGTTTTATAACTTATACCAAGTGAGGGTGGTACAGTGGTGCAGTGTGTACCACTGGGAGGTACAGACTCCACCACTGTATGGCGGAGAGTGCCATGGTCGCGGGTTCGAGTCACCTTAGAGCTCCAGTTGATTCTCTCATTGATATCACGTTTCGTGTGATTTCTTTGTGTAAATAATAATAATAATAATAATAATAATAATAATAATAATAATAATAATAATAATTTATTTATTTATTTATTTATTTATTTATTTATTTATTTATTTATTTATTTATTTATTTATTTATTTATTTATTTATTTATTTATGTATATAGAAATTGAAATTGAAATTGAAATAAGTTTATTGAGGTAAAATACACACAAAGGGATGAGGTAGCTCAAGCTATTCTCACCCCGTTCAGTACATCGTATATATATAGAAGTACATACATTAGTTGAATGAAACGGTGGACAATGTGTGGGTAAGACATACACATAGAGCCACTTGGCCCTTGTACAACAGGTGTTTTCTTATATCTTAAAATAATCGCTTAAACTAATTCTCCTTTGATTGCATTTATTTAATTTCAGGGAAACGTGTTGATGGTGAGTGGTGACGACGCGTCTTAACTGCTTCATACAGTCATTAACTTAGTCAATAACAGAAATGCTTGATATCGAAATCTTGCTTGAATTTTGAGAGCGTTAAAACGACCTCTGAACGCTTCCCTCGTCTTAGAACATCTCTTAGAATCGTCTTAGATTCATCTTATAATCATGTTAGAACCATCTTAGAATCAGACTTGGCAAATTTGTCAATATTGGACAACTGCCTTATGACAGGTAGTTATGGGAGCTGGTCGGCCGAGCGGACAGCACGCTGGACTTGTGATCCTGTGGTCCTGGGTTCGATCCCAGGCGCCGGCGAGAAACAATGGGCAGAGTTTCTTTCACCCTATGCCCCCTGTTACCTAGCAGTGAGATAGGTACCTGGGTGTTAGTCAGCTGTCACAGGCTGCTTCCTGGGGGTGGAGGCCTGGTCGAGGACCGGGCCGCGGGGACACTAAACCCCGAAATCATCTCAAGATCATCTCAAGATGGGTGGAGTGGATGAGTGGTGGCTATGGGTAGGGGACTGTGTGATGGGGATGGACGGGGAATGGGTGGCGATAAGAGGATATGGGTGAGCCATAGAGATAGTGAACATAAATGGTGATTTTTTGTTTCGTACAGATGGTGGGAACAAATCAAATATGGGTGTGGGTGGTGAATATTGGTGATGGGAATGGGTAGTGAGGTCGTGCCAGAGGGAAAGGGTGATGGGGAAGGGGGGGGGGGAATGTATCATCTGCCCCCCCCCCTTCTCCTTCATCACAGCTTCCCAACGCCGTCATCTTCACTAAGAAGATAAAGTTGTTGACGGGTCGATCAGCTCATCTATCTCCTGCTTCTTGGCCTCCTGCTGCTGTAGGTGAGCTTGTGGGGGGCCTCCTGCTACTGCTGAGGATCTTGTCGGCTTCCTGCTGCCGTAGGTGAGCTTGTGGGGGGCCTCCTGCTACTGCTGAGGATCTTGTCGGCCTCCTGCTGCTGTAGGTGAGCTTGTGGGCCTCCTGCTACTGCTGATGATCTTGTCGGCCTCCTGCTGCTGTAGGTGAGCTTGTGGGCCGCCTGTTACTGCTGAGGATCTTGTCGGCCTCCTGCTGCTGTAGGTGAGCTTGTGGGCCTCCTGCTACTGCTGAGGATCTTGTCGGCCTCCTGCTGCTGTAGGTGAGCTTGTGGGCCTCCTGCTACTGCTGAGGATCTTGTCGGCCTCCTGCTGCTGTTGGTGATCATGTCGGGGGGAACCTCCTGCTACTGCTGGTTAACTCTTGGACCTCATACTTGTGGGCCTCCTACTGCTGCTGGTGAACTTGTGGAGCTCCTGCTATTGTTGGGTATATTGTGGGCCGCCTGCTGCTGCTAATGAACTCGCGGGGCCTCAAATTTCCTTATAAAATGACTAAATTTAAAACTTCAAATATATGCAGTCATCCCTGAATTACGCTCAAAAATAGCACTCAAGCATGACGTTTTAAATATCCGTCTTATTTCTCAAGAACGTCCATCCTACACCTGCCTTCAAGACTAGAAACACCATACTTGTGCCTGCCCTTCATATATGGGCCCAAAACCACACAAATATCGCCCGCCATCTTCATTTATAACTCGCCTTTCGACAAACCAACACACTTTGTGTCCAACCACTTGGGTTGGATGGTAGAGCGACGGTCTCGCTTCATGCAGGTCGGCGTTCAATCCCCGACCATCCAAATGGTTGGGCACCATTCCTTTTCCCCCCCTTCCCATCCCAAATCCTTATCCTGACCCCTGTCCCAGTGCTATATAGTCGTAATGGCTTAGCGCTTTCCTCCCTGATAGTTCCCTTCCCTTCCGATTTTGTAGTAATCGGGTTCACACTGCTCCCGTTAATATTGAGATTTACTTTATTTCATGTTCATCTTGTTCTCCCCAACACTTTGGTGACACTGGCCGTACACTGAGAGAACATCAGTGAAGTGTTAAAGTCTGCAGACACAGTGTTCTCTTCCCTTGTTATGACCCAGTTGTCATATATGAACCATAACTGCGCCATAACTTGTAATTACTCGTGTAGAACATAATTGGCATACTTATTGCGTCACATGTATGCCGTGATATCTTTAGTGTTGTTGAGGTCTTGTTGGTGGAGTTCGTTCTTGAATATAAACTTAATGGGTGTTTATATATATATTCAGCGCGATATAGGGTGCAAGAGGGGTGGATTATTAGGAAAAAGAGCCAAGCTATTACGACTATATAGCACTGGGAAAGGGGTCAGGATAAGGATTTGGGATGGGACGGGGAGACATACTAACGCATTACCAGGCAGTGTGTTGGTGTGTTGTAGTGTTGTGATAGTGTGTGTGTAGTGTTGTGGTAGTGTGTGTGTAGTGTTGTGATAGTGAGTGTGTTGTAGTGTTGTGATAGTGAGTGTGTTGTAGTGTTGTGATAGTGAGTGTGAGTGCCACTACCTGCGTAGCTCCTCACGTGACGTCCCAACCCTCCCATGTTAGTCGTGCCAACATGAGAGAGAGAGAGAGAGAGAGAGAGAGAGAGAGAGAGAGAGAGAGAGAGAGAGAGAGAGAGAGAGAGAGAGAGAGAGAGAGAGAGAGAGAGAGAGAGAGAGAGAGAGAGAGAGAGACTTAGAATATACATACATTCTAGACCCCTTATTTAAGTCTTGTATCAAGTACCAACATTGTTTACAAGCATATCTTACAAGTACACGTAATTTACGGTGGTATGAACTGTTTATTCATGTGTGGAGTTGTAGTGTTGTGTTGTGATGGTGTGAGAGAGGTCCCCGTCAGTGGCTGACATAGGGACCATGTGCTCAGGGCTACCTGGTTGTCCATTTTAATGTACATGAATACACTGTTACCAGTCAAGTATTCAATAGTAGCTAATTCTTTTACTCATCACAACAGTCTGTGAATTCGTTACTCACTTCTACAGAAGAGTGTTATTGCCCAAGTGTGTAAGTGCCACAGGAAACTTTTAGCATAAACATTCCTGCCAACTACATAATATATGCATGAAACTTAAGTTTTCTCCAATTCCATGTATGTATATGTATAGTTTATTACGTGTATTACTCATGTAATGCATTCTTGGATATAAATTGTACTGTGGGTGACACATGGTGTACTATTACCATGTGTTATATTCTTGTTTATTGTTGTGTGGTGAGGGAGCAGTGTTGACAGTAAGACTGTCTATGGTATGTATATAGGTAAGGTTGCTAGTTTGGGCCCCCTGCTAGCAGGGCGTCATAGTACTTCCTAGTAGTCCCCAACTAGTCACCAACTACGAGTCACCAACTATTGGTGGATTTTTACCTCGTTTGGTTATCATTCAAATACTTAATTACTGGTTATTATAAGTCCTATATACTGGATCAGTTCACTTATATTTAGTATAGGTATATATACTGTGGTGTATATATAGGTATATATATATATACTGTGGTGGGTATGGGGGCATGTGGGCCGCTCCAAGCAACAGCCTAGTGGACCAAACTCTCACAAGTCAAGCCTGGCCTCGGGCCGGGCTTGAGGAGTAGAAGAACTCCCAGAACCCCATCAACCAGGTATCAACCAGGTATAGTAAATGTATGCATGTATGTTTGTGTATTTGTATGTTAGATGTTAGAATTTGACAGGTTATTTATAATTAAGTTCATTTAGCCCCTACTTATTGTTTGGTATTAAGAAACGGTCAGATAAACTGGAATTTTAAGGCTCGTAGACTCACGAGCCTTTAATCAAGCATCATAACATCTGTGTTAGGAAACTCTAATCATCCTGTAGATGAATCTTCTCAAATAATCTTTGCGGCCTCTAATCATCCCAGACTCTGTCTTGTTGAAGCTGCTCTGATGCACAACACACCCACAAGGAACTTTAGGAGACCTGGCTGTGTTGATATTACTCTTGTGCAGAGTTAAATGCTCTCACCTACGTAACAAACGTGACCTAACAAAGCTTTAGTCCCTCTAGGCTCTCTCTTTTTTCTTTTCTTTCTCTCCTATTGGTATCTCCCTTGTGTCCTGTTCACATCAATCTATTCCCCACTTGACTTTCTGCCATTTTTTTTATTCTTATGAAGTCCTTATGGCATACTTCTGAAATCGTCTTTCACCTCATATCCTAACCTTATATATTGGCTTCCTCTGTCACACTCTTTGTTTGATTTGATAATGGTCCGAAACGTCGTCGTTTCCGCAATTTTCGGATGTGTGGTTATCTTTAGTTATCTTTAGATGATTTCGGGGCTTTTTAGTGTCCCCGCGGCCCGGTCCTCGACCAGGCCTCCACCCCCCAGGAAGCAGCCCGTGACAGCTGACTAACACCCAGGTACCTATTTTACTGCTAGGTAACAGGAGCATAGGGTGAAAGAAACTCTGCCCATTGTTTCTCGCCGGCGCCTGGGATCGAACCCAGGCCCAAAGGATCACAAGTCCAGCGTGCTGTCCGCTCGGCCGACCGGCTCCCTGTGGGTGTCTAAATATTCAGCCCGGGCTGTTGTCACACTCTCTGTATGGAAATTAATATTCAAACTAATGTAAACACTTTTGTAAATACAAACAGTGTATATAAATATTAGAGCATGAAGCAAAGCACACATTTTAAGGTTGTAAATGAGAGCTACGACAAATACAGATCAACATGCATTTTTTGTATGTATGTTTTCCGTGTCCCAAGGTAATTGCAAATGACCTTAGTAATTGTTAATTTTGGGAGGTGATTGCGAGCCCTTTATGTCAGGACCATGGAGGCTGGTACTCGGCTGTCCCGTGAGTCAGGCATGGTGTACAATGATCTCATTATATCATGGTATACTCGGCTGTCCCGTGGGTCAGGCATGGTGTACAATGATCTCATTATATCATGGTATACTCGGCTGTACCGTGGGTCAGACATGGTGTACAATGATCTCATTATATCATGGTATACTCGGCTGTACCGTGGGTCAGGCATGGTGTACAATGATCTCATTATATCATGGTATACTCGGCTGTACCGTGGGTCAGGCATGGTGTACAATGATCTCGTTATATCATGGTATACTCGGCTGTACCGTGGGTCAGGCATGGTGTACAATGATCTCGTTATATCATGGTATACTCGGCTGTACCGTGAGTCAGGCATGGTGTACAATGATCTCATTATATCATGGTATACTCGGCTGTACCGTGGGTCAGGCATGGTGTACAATGATCTCGTTATATCATGGTATACTCGGCTGTACCGTGGGTCAGGCATGGTGTACAATGATCTCATTATATCATGGTATACTCGGCTGTACCGTGGGTCAGGCATGGTGTACAATGATCTCGTTATATCATGGTATACTCGGCTGTACCGTGGGTCAGGCATGGTGTACAATGATCTCATTATATCATGGTATACTCGGCTGTACCGTGGGTCAGGCATGGTGTACAATGATCTCGTTATATCATGGTATACTCGGCTGTACCGTGGGTCAGACATGGCGTACAATGACCCCTGTTATATTGTAGTATACTCAGCTGGCTCTCGCTGTGATCCTCATCACTGGCTTTTGATGGCCACTTGATTGGAGCGGATAAACTGATTTTTGGGATTTTAATGACTTTAATCACGTTTGTTTGAGCCATTACCTACCTGGCGTCCAGCGACCTGCAGCTGCCACTCTCCGTGGTCCAGTACCTGGTCCACCAGGAACCCCGTACTACCCTTACCCCTTAATAGTACCAGTCCCCCATAGAAGCCCAACACACCATTATTTATAACACTGGCGTCCAGCGACCTGCAGCTGCCACTCTCCGTGGTCCAGTACCTGGTCCACCAGGACCCCCGTACCTGGTCCACCAGGACCCCCGTACCTGGTCCACCAGGACCCCCGTACCTGGTCCACCAGGTCCCCCGTACCTGGTCCACCAGGACCCCCGTACCTGGTCTACCAGGACCTCCGTACCTGGTCCACCAGGACCCCCGTACCTGGTCTACCAGGACCTCCGTACCTGGTCCACCAGGACCCCCGTACCTGGTCCACTAGGACCCCCGTACCTGGTCCGACCCGGTGCCAAGTTTTGAAGGACCCGACGCCCCTGGCTTCACCTGCAACCCTAGACGTAGGTGGCCAGCAAGAGACTATAGTGTGGCCAGCAAGAAGCTATATTGTGGGCCAGCAAGAGGCTATAGTGTGGCCAGCAAGAGGCTATAGTGTGGGCCTGCAAGAGACTATAGTGTGGGCCAGCAAGAGACTATAGTGTGGCCAGCAAGAGGCTATAGTGTGGCCAGCAAGAGGCTATAGTGTGGGCCAGCAAGAGGCTATAGTGTGGCCAGCAAGAGGCTATAGTGTGGGCCAGCAAGAGGCTATAGTGTGGGCCAGCAAGAGGCTATAGTGTGGCCAGCAAGAGGCTATAGTGTGGGCCAGCAAGAGGCTATAGTGTGGGCCAGCAAGAGGCTATAGTGTGGGCCAGCAAGAGGCTATAGTGTGGGCCAGCAAGAAGATCGTACGTCACCCTCTAGGGAACGAGGGTGTTCCAGATACCATTTAGTGTTTACGTGATGTTTTAAACGAATGCTGGTGACGGATTCGACCCAATTAGCGACGCCTTCTCCAATTTTTTTTTATGGCAGGGAAATATAAATTGCCATTTCTGGGCAAAAATGTCGGGAATCTTCCCTACCCCCGCACGAGCTCGTCAGGCTGGACGTCACTCCGTCTTGAAGTCATCTCCCGCTAATTTAATTACAGATGTCGTGAGATGGCGCAAGGAATATTCTGCGTGTGGGAGTTTGTTGACATATATTTTATTTTTATGCTGTCTTGTTTCATCCCCTGATGAATGGTGTGTGTGTGTACTCTACCTCTGATGAATGGTGTGTGTGTGTACTCTACCTCTGATGAATGGTGTGTGTGTGTACTCTACCTCTGATGAATGGTGTGTGTGTACTCTACCTCTGATGAATGGTGTGTGTGTGTGTACTCTACCTCTGATGAATGGTGTGTGTGTATACTCTACCTCTGATGAATGGTGTGTGTGTGTACTCTACCTCTGATGAATGGTGTGTGTGTATACTCTACCTCTGATGAATGGTGTGTGTGTGTACTCTACCTCTGATGAATGGTGTGTGTGTATACTCTACCTCTGATGAATGGTGTGTGTGTGTACTCTACCTCTGATGAATGGTGTGTGTACTCTACCTCTGATGAATGGTGTGTGTGTGTACTCTACCCCTGATGAATGGTGTGTGTGTACTCTACCTCTGATGAATGGTGTGTGTGTGTACTCTACCTCTGATGAATGGTGTGTGTGTGTACTCTACCTCTGATGAATGGTGTGTGTGTGTACTCTACCTCTGATGAATGGTGTGTGTGTGTACTCTACCTCTGATGAATGGTGTGTGTGTACTCTACCTCTGAAGAATGGTGTGTGTGTACTCTACCTCTGATGAATGGTGTGTGTGTACTCTACCTCTGATGAATGGTGTGTGTACTCTACCTCTGATGAATGGTGTGTGTGTGTACTCTACCTCTGATGAATGGTGTGTGTGTGTACTCTACCTCTGATGAATGGTGTGTGTACTCTACCCCTGATGAATGGTGTGTGTATGTACTCTACCTCTGATGAATGGTGTGTGTACTCGACCCCTGATGAATGGTGTGTGTGTACTCTACCTCTGATGAATGGTGTGTGTGTGTACTCTACCTCTGATGAATGGTGTGTGTGTGTACTCGACCCCTGATGAATGGTGAGTGTGTGTACTCGACCCCTGATGAATGGTGTGTGTGTGTACTCGACCCCTGATGAATGGTGTGTGTGTGTGTACTCGACCCCTGATGAATGGTGAGTGTGTGTACTCGACCCCTGATGAATGGTGTGTGTGTGTACTCGACCCCTGATGAATGGTGTGTGTGTGTACTCGACCCCTGATGAATGGTGTGTGTGTGTACTCGACCCCTGATGAATGGTGTGTGTGTGTACTCGACCCCTTAGTCTTGTCTCCCTTACCTGAACACTCCCCATATTTTTCCTCACATCCCATCTCCCACGCGACTCCTCATTTTTGTCACCCCATGACGTGTTTCAGCTCCCTGGCCCAGACTAGGGTGCGTGGGGGCCCTGGTGGGGGAGGGATGTTGAGGGTGATAACTCGGTTATCTTCCCACGCCAGAGGAGACTGTGCTCCCCCACTCCTCCACCCCACACTTTTTGTGTGTATTGACATTTTG
>NC_091170.1:34069598-34079598 GCF_040958095.1 Procambarus clarkii
TAGTTGTGTTTGCGGGGGTTGAGCTCTGGCTCTTTGGTCCCGCCTCTCAACCGTCAATCAACAGGTGTACAGATTCCAATGTGTGATTCCAGTGTGTGTGTGTGCGTGTGTGTGTGTGCGTGTGTGTGTGCGTGTGTGTGCGTGTGTGTATGTGTGTGTATATGTGTGTGTGTGTATGCCTCTGCGTGTGCATGTTCTTTCTAATTCTTTCTAATGTCTCTGTGGCTCATTTGGGTACGCAGTTTCCACCTGTGTCCCGTTGTTCGTGTTCCACCCGTGCCAAATAGTTTGTCTTTGTCCACCCTGTCAATTCAGCTGAGATTTTTGTCGGTGGTGATCATGTCTTCCCCCTAACTCTTCTTTCTTCCAGCGACGAGAAGTTTAGTTCCAGGAGTCTCTCCTCGTAGCTCATACCCCTCAGCTCGGGTACTATTCTGGTAGCATGCCTTTAAACCTTCTCCAATTTAATCTTGTGCATGACTAGATACGGACTCCACGCTGGAGACGCACATCTCAGGATTGTCACCTGGTTGTACAGTTTTAATATACGTGTGAGGCAAGATGTGTCATACCTGAACCCATGTTGGTGGTGTGTCACGAAGTCTCCTTGTCTCCACATGTCCTGCTAGGTTTTATCTCACGATGTTCTGCATCACCCTGCATAGTTTACCAGTAGTGGCACTGGCTAGTAGTTCGATTCCTCGTGCGTGCGTGCGTGTGTGAGTGTGTGTGTGTGTGTGTGTGTGTGTGTGTGTGTGTGTGTGTGTGTGTGTGTGTGTGTGTGTGTGTGTGTGTGTGGTACACCCGGGGGGGGGGTTTGGTAGCTGAGTGGATAGCGCGCAGGACTCGTAATTCTGTGGCCCTCTATTCCCGGACCAGGCAGAAACAAATGGGCAAAGTTTCTTTCACCCTGAATGCCCTTGTTACCTAGCAGTTAATAGGTATCTGGGAGTTAGACAGCTGTTACGGAGCTGCTTCCTGTGTGTGTGTGTATGTGTGTATGTATATATGTGTGTGTGTGTGTGTGTGTGTGTGTGTGTGTGTGTGTGTGTGTGTGTGTGTGTGTGTGTGTGTGTGTGTGTGCGCGTGTGCGTGTGTGTGTGTGTGCGTGTGCGTGTGTGTGTGTGTGTGTGCGTGTGTGTGTGCAGAGAGCCTCCTCAGTGTTCACTAAACGTGTATATATCCCTCTGGCTAATCTCGCACCACCTCAACCGAGGTTAACGGGCTGCTCTCTTAATCTTGTTTAATTTGCTTACATTCCATGGGATTAAATTTCGCTCCCTGACTCTTGTTTTAACTCATAAAATTTGAGAACGCTCGCTTAATAACCCTGAAACACAATGCGTAATAACGCATGCACACCGCATATGAACTAAGCCACTGGTTAATTGGCATTGTCCTAATTTTCAAAGTACCTTAAAACAGCAGTACTAATGTAATGGCTAAATATTCATATCATATACTCTTACTCTGTTCTTACATCTATAAGTTGAGACTTTAAAGACCTCTTCACGTGTTGTACTTTCTCATTTCTTTCTCCACTTATATTAATTGAAATCTCAAATATTTCCGCAGAAATATATCATCCTCGTATTCAACACTTTAAAAATGCAGCTTTCTCAACTTTAATTTCAAACCTTTTAGTGAAAAATGTGTCTCTGCGGGAGAGTTAAATCTGGAAAAATCTCATGAGAAGAGAGACGTGTAAATCTCTTGACAACTTCGGGCGAAACGCTTTCCTGATGGCTGGCAAAATTCTTTTGTTGCCTTTATGGTGATGACTGAAGCCCCGACATCCCAGACCTCTGTAATATCTGGTTGAGTGAGACCTCGGCTTCCAGACCTCTGTTGTTCCAGGACCAGTAAGACCTCGGCTTCTAGACCTCTGTCGTACTAGAACCAGTAAGACCTCGGCTTCCAGACCTCTGTCGTACTAGAACCAGTAAGACCTCGGCTTCCAGACCTCTGTCGTACTAGGACCAGTAAGACCTCGGCTTCCAGACCTCTGTCGTACTAGAACCAGTAAGACCTCGGCTTCCAGACCTCTGTCGTACTAGGACCAGTAAGACCTCGGCTTCCAGACCTCTGTCGTACTAGGACCAGTAAGACCTCGGCTTCCAGACCTCTGTCGTACTAGGACCAGTAAGACCTCGGCTTCCAGACCTCTGTCGTACTAGGACCAGTAAGACCTCGGCTTCCAGACCTCTGTCGTACTAGAACCAGTAAGACCTCGGCTTCCAGACCTCTGACGTACCAGGACCAGTAAGACCTCGGCTTCCAGACCTCTGACGTACCAGGACCAGTAAGACCTCGGCTTCCAGACCTCTGACGTACCAGGACCAGTAAGACCTCGGCTTCCAGACCTCTGACGTACCAGGACCAGTAAGACCTCGGCTTCCAGACCTCTGACGTACCAGGACCAGTAAGACCTCGGCTTCCAGACCTCTGACGTACCAGGACCAGTAAGACCTCGGCTTCCAGACCTCTGACGTACCAGGACAGCGGTTTTTGTGAACTTCTTTCACACCGGATTGAGAAAGACCTCAACCTCCAGACTCTTGTTACACCAAGACGACTGACTGAGACGCTCCTGGGTTAAGATGAGACAGAGTTGTCACGTGTGGAAATTCTGTGAGAGTTTAGAAAGCGGGAGTCTGCTAGACTATCTTGTGAGGGAGGGGGAGAGATGGGAGCAATCCTGACGCAGTGTGTGTGTGTGAAAGGTTCCAGAGATGTTCCCAGCACTTCCAGGCAAGATAACGACATGTGAGTGAGAAATCGTCAGACCAACTGTCAACATTTCCGAGTCAATGATTCAGACAAGTCCAAGGTCACTGGAGTGAGCCGGAACATGTAGAACAGTTAAACGATGATTTCCAGAACAGTTCAGCAAGGTACCCCCAGAACAGCTGAGCCGGAACACCAAGAACAATTGACTGGGGACCCACAGAAGAAGAATCGAGTGAAGACTACAAGAATAGTTGAGTTTTGATTCTTAATAACAGTTGAGTGGAAACTGCAAGAACGGAGGAGGGGGCCATCAAGAACAGTTGAATAGGGAACTCTCAGAAAAGTTGAATTGGAATACACAGTATGTTGGGACACCTTAAGAAATAAGTGGGGACCCCCAGAGCAGTAATTTAAGTGGGGAACCCCCAGACCAATAATTTTTGTGGGGACTCCCATTGCAGTCAGGGGGGGACCCCAAGAACAGTAAGTAAAGACCCCCCCCCCCCCAGAGCAATAAGTGAGGATCCCCAGAACAGTAACTGTGCAACACCAGAACATTAAGTCCCAGATAAGTGACAGGAATTTATCCAGATGAGAACAATATCTTATATATAAGAGAGCTCAAAACTTTCAGACTTGAGATTATTTTTCCAGAAAGATAATTTACAAATCAATCGATTAAAAGCTCCCAAACCTCACAATTGCAAGTCATTTCTGGCCATTCACACAGACCCTCATAATATTAATGAATATCCTCATTAATACCTTTTCAAAAATTAAAAACCAAACGAAATCCGGTAAACATGCAAATAGGAATTGTATTTATGATATAATAATCATTTAACATTATTAATAATAATATTGTGTAGGTGCTATCGTGAAATATATTAAATTATGTTCTTAGTTAAGAATCTTTCTTCACTGGCATGTAAAAACAAATATATAAATACATAACAAATATATAAATGTCCAGAAATAAGGTGTGCGAGGGCTCATAAAACAAACACTGCTTTTAATTCCTTGATGCTTTAATGTCACTTTTAAGTCACCAAATTAATGAAAATTTTCAGCTAACAGAAGGAAAGAAAATTTCCATATTGTTGGCACTCATGAACTGAGTACTTCAGGTTAGGTTACACTTGAGTGTATTCCAGATGCACTGAATCCTCTTTAATATAATATTTTATTCTTAATATTTTAGTTTCAACTTATTTTTCACTTCATTTACTTGGATCATCGGAGATTCGAACTCGGTCCTGAAAAAAATGAGACCGTTCATCAAGAAACCAGGCCACGACTGCTCAAAATAAGCGAAGATCTAACTGGTACCCATCAAAGACTTTAAACCCCGCTTGAAGTACCACTAAGATGCTTCAAGAACATGAATGATGAATAGCATCTATCTATAGTAGATATAGCAGTTATCTACATATAGCATTGTAGATACACTGATCTCTTCCATATATCTCATGTTTAACACAGAAGATCATTCGATCTAATTTTCTAATGATTCCTTCAGTCAGGGTTTTAATTTTTGGTAGACTTTGTTCAGCAGCATTACGGAACAGTGCTGTGATGAGTCGTCATCTACAATACACTAGATAGCAGTCCTGGGGAGTGCTCGGGGTCCCTAAATGTCTCTTTCTTTCCCTTCTCTTCTCTCTCTCTCCCATTCTCCCTCCCTCCCTCCCTCCATGTATTCGTTTCTCCCCCTCCTTCCCTTTCATTCTCCCTCCTTCTTTCCTTACCACTCTCCCTCTCAAGTTCTATATAGTCGATGGCCGAAGATATGTTGACCAGACCACATACACCAGAAGGTGAAGGGACGACGACGTTTCGGTCCGTCCTGGACCATTATCTCTGGTCCAGGACGGACCGAAACGTCGTGGTCTCCTGCTCTTCTGGTGTGTGTGTGGTGTGGTCGTCATTACCCGGCGAATACTAAGTTTTTTTTCCTTCAAAATCAATGATCCTTAACAATTAATGGCATTCCATTCAGTTCATTAACTTTCGGATGAGCTAATGAGCTGTTGGCTAATTACTTGCAAAACACTGACTCTTCCCTTAGCTGATTACAACGGAGTTTTCTTTTGTATGTGTTGTAAGACACTCTGGAAAAAGTCTTGTCGAGAAGAGTAAGTCTTGGTGAGCCGTCTGGTTAAAAGTCTTCTTTGTCTACTTTTACCAACGGAAGCACAATAGTTGCCTTGTTTCAAGACTCGTGCATGTCTTATTGTACATGTTCTGCTTAAAACATACATTATATTGTATGTTTCAGGCCTCATGTATATCTTATTGTATGTGTATATACTTGTGTGGCCACCTTGGCATCCACTTACATTACTGTTAGCTAAGCAGGAGCCGCTGCCACACACACAGAGAAAGAATGAAAGCAAACAAGAACAGGGACATTGATCATTGGTTCAACTTTGTTCCTATAGGATCCGAGGCGCTTGGTTCATGGGAAGAGAATGTAAGGAGGTTTCTTAAGGAACTGGGTTCCAAGCTCACTGAAACAACAAGGAACTGCAATGCCCACTGCATCCTTGGTTCCTGCCCAGCGTCGGAGGAGTTCGAAGAAATCTACAGCTTCTAAGGAACAAACTCCCTTTACTTTCCTCTTAATGGTCACATTATGTAACTAGTTGTGTAACTGTGTGTAACCTTGTATAATAAGGTATATAATAATAAAACAAGGGAGGCTGGTAGGAGAAGCAAATGCTCGGATGTATTTAGAGTCCAACGACAAGTTTTCCCTGAATACTGTTTATTCCTCTCTCCGAGGCAATGGGTCCCCATATATATATATATATATATATATATATATATATATATATATATATATATATATATATATATATATATATATATATATATATATATATATATATATCTCACTTTTGATAAATGCCAAAAATTCCATTACATCAACGGTCGGAATAAGTCAAATAAAATACTGGGATTTGTTTGCTAAAAGTATATGCAATAAAACGATTAATGTGATTCTTCAGCGGCATCTTGCATTTAGGGTATCCAACTCAGCTCTGGTCTCCATACCGATGGGCGACATTAATTCACTTAAACGCGTTTACCGAGGGAATACAAAGTTAATCTTTGGAATTAGAAATAGTCCACACGAATAGAGATTGAGAAAGCTTAATATACATTCTCCTGAATGCGAGGAGTAATAGGCGGATTGATTGAAGGGTAGAGTTGGATTGACGGTCCTACAAGAGGAGACATTAATGAGGTATTAAATACGTCAACACAAAATAGAACACGAGACAATGGATATAAATTGGATAAGTTTAGATTTTGATATAGACCTGGGTAAATACTGGTTTGGAAAGTGGATTTGTAAAACTGACTAGAGGGGCTATATAACAGACGCAGGATCGATAGATTGTTTCAAGCGAAGGTTGGCCAAATATGAATGAGTTTGAGTGGATTTAAATGGTAGCTGGCCTTTTGTTATTTAATATTCCCTACACCATTATTCACCTAAGCCAAATATATTAGAGAAGGAAACTAGAAATCTGAAATATTGCAATTGTTGAACTTCTTAAATTTATTAGGTTAGAAAACAACAGTAACTCAATGTAGGTTAATTTACAAGATCAGCAACAAAAACCACCGGACTTGAAGGAAAACTGAATTTCCACCAAACAACGAAAGAATTTATAATGACAAAACTTTTCCCGTGAGCGGAGCGGAACTTATAATACCGCAAATATTACATAAAAATAAAAACCAAAAACGCACAAAAACCCACAATCTTCTCTCAAGAAATATAAAGATAGGAAAAGAGCAAAATTAAAACAAAGCGTCTTTGGGCTCATTACAAAATTTAACTTTCTAATTGTGATGGTCGTTAGTAAAGTTTTGAGGTAATTGTGCTGCACACGGCGGCCTCAACGACCTGCAACATCTTTTAACGACCTGCAACACCCCATCAACGACCTGCAACATCTTTTAACGACCTGCAACACCCCATCAACGACCTGCAACACCCCTCAACGACCTGCAACACCCCATCAACGACCTGCAACACCCCCATCAACGACCTGCAACACCCCATCAACGACCTGCAACACCCCATCAACGACCTGCAACACCCCATCAACGACCTGCAACACCCCATCAACGACCTGCAACACCCCTCAACGACCTGCAACACCCCATCAACGACCTGCAACACCCCATCAACGACCTGCAACACCCCATCAACGACCTGCAACACCCCATCAACGACCTGCAACACCCCATCAACGACCTGCAACACCCCCCTCAACACTGTTGTAATCTACACACAGCTGAGGTTGTTGAGCAACACCTAACTTATGTAGTAGCATTTTTTTTACTCACCTCAGACCATGCAAAATTTAGGAAATTGCAGTAGGCCTCTTGGCCCATTCCAGGTAGCGCCTATATATATATATATATATATATATATATATATATATATATATATATATATATATATATATATATATATATATATATATATATATATATATATATATGCGAACAAGTCTTTCTTAAATCTAAACTTATGTTTCAAACTGTGTTGGGCTATTTTACACTACCGAGAGTGTCTTACTATACAGCCACACTTTTTATTTATTAATTTATATGTACACTATATATACAAGAAGGTACAACGGGTTTATGAGAGGACATAACACTGAATTATACATTCTTGTAAAGCCACTAACTCGCATAGCGTTTCGGGCAGAAAGGTTAGGAAAGGTCATTGAAACTGTGAAACTGTGTCTTGAACCTGTACATGAGAATGAAACTAGTTATGCAGCCATTAACACTGGCTCCAAAGACTGCCATTCAAATCCCAAATAACCTTAACCTATTAGGCAGTAAATATTTAATCAGCGCAGTGCTCCGACTCCCCCCAAAAAATTCAGTTACCAGGCAAACAAGCCTTAATTGGGATAATTAAGTTCCTATAATCAGCAGTGATGGATTGAAATGAAATTGCACATCAAGTTCATAGAGGCTGAGAATGAATAGAGTCTTTATGTATCCCAACCATCACCTGTCAAGAATGACGAGCTATATATGACAACTGACACGCTGATTACTGCGGTAAAATTCAGCCCCTCTCTAACAAGTCCCCATCAGCCGCCGGGTACAGAGATCCCACTGAGTTTAGAACACCCACCTACACCAACCACCAGGAAGAACACCCACCTACACCAACCACCAGGAAGAACACCCACCTACACCAACCACCAGGAAGAACACCCACCTACAACACCCACCTACACTACCCACAGGGAAGCACAGATAACATGCCGACTCCCACGAGGATATCCCCATGTTCAGGCGATTACAATCCAAATGAAAGGACAAATATGTAAAAAATGCCGACGATACATATACATTCACTCACATGTGTGCTCCCCTGTAGATAAAGTAGCATCTACGTAACAAAAGATTCAGTACTACAGTGTGGATACAGCAGATACATTATGCAGCCAGAATTTTGTTTCATCAGAATGTATAATCTCTAACATTACTTTAATTCTCAAGAAATGTATGAAAACAAACACGTAAGTAAATGCGTAAATAAAGATGTGAAATGATCAACAATACATAAAAATGTTGCGGTACTTTTGAACTAGTAAAGACGGGATGTTACTGTGACTATCACCGGAAATATTAAAGACAGATTAATGGATAGACATTGAGAGAGAGAGAGAGACGAACAGAAGCAGCAGCAGTGTGTGTGTGTGTGTACGCCCGATGCCCTGGACTGGAGCTAACAGGACAGTTAGTCCACACCAACTCTTCAACAACAATAAGTTAGCTTAGCGTGAGTGTGTCATTGCCAGCCAGCACGCCTCCTTCCCTCTCAGCCACCTCAGCCACCATGGCTGAGGTAGCTGAGGCCAGGCTACCGCAGGCTACCGCAGGCTACCGCCAGGCTTGGCGGCTCCCTCGCCTCAGACACACACACGCTTTAACCCGCCGCACTTAACACCTATTTTTTTTTCCCCCCCATTAATTGTTCTTCGTCACACTAGGGTGTTGCCCCTCAGTGTGCCGAGAGCGTGCCCCCGAGGAGGGGAATTAAGAGTGCTTAGGGTGCTGTACACACTGGTTAAATATTTCCCCAAATAGTTGCAACATTACAGGATAATAAGAAGGGCGTGACAAGGCCAGTCACGCACGGAAGCCACTACTTGTTGGCTTCGTTAATCCTGAATTATTTCGTAACGTTCGTAGAGTTATTTGCGCGATGGCGAACGCCAATTTGTTGTTGTTGCTTAAGATTCAGCAACTGGGAACCAATAGTTGCAAGGAGCACGGGCTATGGTGATCCCGTCATACTCACCTGGCACAGCAGATGTTCTGAACGTCAGGGTTTATTTCTCTCAGTGGGTAACGTTGATCGCTTTTTCCTCAGTGGGTAACATTGACCACCTTGCTCGGTGGGCTGTTGTGACCTAAAATATTATACACTTAGCTACCCAATTTCTTAAGTCTTTCCAGCATATGAGTAAAAGTGAATGACCAGTGGTGTGTGAGTGTGTGGCTGAGGCTGCGTGTAACCAGTGGTGGCCACAGAGATCGACACTGGTGGCCACAGAGATCGACACTGGTGGCCACAGAGATCGACACTGGTGGCCACAGAGATCGACACTGGTGGCCACAGAGATCGACACTGGTGGCCACTGAGATCGACACTGGTGGCCACAGAGATCGACACTGGTGGCCACAGAGATCGACACTGGTGGCCACAGAGATCGACACTGGTGGCCACAGAGATCGACACTGGTGGCCACAGAGATCGACACTGGTGGCCACTGAGATCGACACTGGTGGCCACAGAGATCGACACTGGTGGCCACAGAGATCGACACTGGTGGCCACAGAGATCGACACTGGTGGCCACAGAGATCGACACTGGTGGCCACAGAGATCGACACTGGTGGCCACAGAGATCGACACTGGTGGCCACAGAGATCGGCACTGGTGGCCACAGAGGTCGACACTGGTGGCCACAGAGATCGACACTGGTGGCCACAGAGATCGACACTGGTGGCCACAGAGATCGACACTGGTGGCCACAGAGATCGACATTGGCCAAATCCTTGGGGTAGGAGATCACACACCACACAAGTTGGCAGCTGACCTTGTCAGGTCACAACCTTGTGGCAAGGGCCGAGGCATGAAACTTGACGTTTCAGACGTTGACAGGTTTTGACAATGTCACGACGGGGGACATCACTGGTCATCTGAGCTGTCACAG
>NC_091170.1:34082098-34124598 GCF_040958095.1 Procambarus clarkii
CAACTAGGTGAGTACACACATACATACTTGCACACACACACACACACACACACACACACACACACACACACACACACACACACACACTCAAACACACACAATAGAAAAACTCTTATACAGCTTCTGGAAATGTCATTATAAAATAATCTGGTTCGACGCATCAGGGATAATTTATCACCCGCCGGCCGCAATACAACGAATGGATGTAATTTTAAGCTTCCAAATATGTTCCAATTCACTGGACAATCCGCCCCTTTTTTTGTGTCAGTTAATACAAAAAAATGTCGTTTTTGATGCAATAATTGTAAATAATCTCATGGATTAATCCGTGAGATTAATCCACCCGATTGCAATAATCATCACAGAGAGGTGCTCGACGAAGGGGGGGGGGGGGAGGGCAGGAGGTCCACTGATTTATTTAGGAGTATTACAGCTCAATAAACTTTTGTGAATATTTGATACTAATACATAAAGTCTATAACGTAACTAAGACTAATATTAATCAGTGGACGAAAACTCAGAGTGGGATAAACTCTTCTCCCATGTTATATTTTAAGACTCCCATCTCCTCCCACATTATGTCCCCCATAAGGCAGCCATTGTCCATAATATTTGCTTCTGCCATGTTGGCCAACATAATAGAAATCTATAGAAATCTGAATTAGGGATCGTCTCGGATCTTGTATTCTACGTATGTCAGACCACTACTGGATTGTGCAGCACCAGGGTTATGTACAAATGTAGTTAAACACAAAACACAGGAATAATATGGTTCAGAGGTTTGCCATTAGGTAAGTTCCAGGACAGAGAAGTAAATGATAAGAGGAAAGACTAGAGGAATTAATCTTTACATCGCTGCAAGATAGAAGAAACAGAGAAGTTATGATCACCATATACAAAATATTCAGGGAAATAGGGCAGGCCAGAAAAGATTATTTAACATGGGTGGTAACCGAAGAAGGTGACACAGGTGTCAACTAAGTCCGGGAATGAACCACAGATATTGAAAATAATTTTATTGATGTCAGGAGTGAGTATAACTTAGGTGCAGAGTCAAAAAAAAAGGAGGAAAACTCCATATATATAAAAGAGGAAGATTTCAAGGTGAAAATGGATTTCACTTTGAAATCCACTTTCAACTATCATAGGGCTAATAATAATAATTTTGCAATTGTAATAATTAGACATTATAGGTCCTACTTTATTCAAACAAAAATCTTTAATATTAAAGAAATATCTTACCAAAGCCTCAAGAAAACCAAGGCAAATCCCGTTAACTTTCTGGCTTAGCATATCTATGCACACATAAAATATACTTCAGTCTACAATTCAGACAAACATACACAACACAATCTCTTGTCTCGTGTATACTCTGCCCTGTGTAGCAGTGAACACGAACACGTTATCTTCACATCTCACAGTAGAACACAGTATCTACACATCTCGCTACCATACAGCCTACTTGAATTACTCAGAAAAGTCAATTTTTTTTATTTTTGGTCAATAAAGATGTTAATAATATCTTTACCTAAATATCAATTTACCTAATTTCCATCGTCAAAAATAATCTGTGTTACTCTACATTAAAAATCTGCGTTAATCTACATTAAAAATCTGCGTTAATCTACATTAAAAATCTGCGTTAATCTACGTTAAAAATCGGCTTTATATTCGCGATTTTTCTTTCCCAATGAACTTGTTCCAGTGAAGAATTGAACTATTACCTTAAGTAAGTTCAAATACTCTGAGATACACGCCATCCTGGGCGGCAAACGATGTTTTTATTGTGATTTTAGACAATGTTGATGGTAAATATTATTTCAAATAAAGGTCTACAAAAAAGTGTAGATGCTTAGCAAAAAAAATAAAGCAGTTGGAGACCTTTGCCATATTTTCAAAAATAATAAGTTATTATTTTTTACCGAATAAATTACTAAAAGACAGGAGGAACTAGTGATTGTGCTTGAAGAACAAGTACAGGGAGACTGAGGAACAGATGCAGGGCACTTAAGGAACAGATTCAGGAAACTTAAGGAACAGATTCAGTGAACTTAAGGAACAGATGCAATGAACGTAAGGAACAGATGTAATACGCGGCGTTCTGTCATTTCTTGATTTGGCCGATTCCAATTAAGGAAGGGGGGGGGGGTTGGGGGTTGGAGTGGGGTTGAAGGAACCCCAAGCGTCGATTTCATGCAAATTTCCCCAACACAAATTGTTAAAAAAACGGCGAATCACCACCTCTATTGAACCAATTAGTTTTACATAGATCTGTTTTGTGATCTGTTTGTGAAACATGTTCAGGTGTTATCCTTGAGGTGTAGGTGTTATCCTTGAGGTGTAGGTGTTATCCTGGAGGTGTAGGTGTTATACTGGAGGTGTAGGTGTTATCCTTGAGGTGTAGGTGTTATCCTGGAGGTGTAGGTGTTATCCTGGAGGTGTAGGTGTTATCCTTGAGGTGTAGGTGTTATCCTGGAGGTGTAGGTGTTATCCTGGAGGTGTAGGTGTTATCCTTGAGGTGTAGGTGTTATCCTTAAGGTGGAGTGTGCGGGTCGTAGCAACAGGGTGAAGGCAAGATGGCCGCGAGTCAACAGGGGTTCAGCGGCAGTGGCACAGGGCCATCAGTATTACACACCTGCAGAGTGATAGTGCCACAGATGTAGGTAATTGGCGGTGTCACAGATGTAGTATACTGAAAGTACCAAAGCTGCAGGTAAATGAGAGTGCCATACCTGCAGAAAATTGGAAGAGGCACATATGTACGTCATTTTATGTAATACAGCTGGTCCAGAACGTCATTTTTTACAGTGCCACAATGCGTCAGGACGTCATTATTCACAGTGTCTCACTGCACCAGGAAGTTATTGTTTACAGTGCCACGCTGCTCCAAGGCATCATTATTCACAGTGCCACCTTGTACGAGTACGTCACACAACCGAGGGGTGCCAAAGAACACAATTAAATATCCACAGGCAACACAGTGAGAAAGTTTATAGATAAATACAAACTGGTTAACCCATCCATATGTCAGTATCTACACATCTCGACAATTTTAAAGTTCCCCTCTTTCGAGATTAATATTTTTTTTTGGGGGGGGAAGATTTCCTATCATCATCAATTACACCGCTGCCGTAAGGGTTCAACTGGCGGCCCCACCCCCTCCCCCCCCCCCCCTGTGTGCCTGCACCAATTCTCGGATGATTAATTAAGGGGGGAAATCATGTGTCTTGCTTTTAGGATGATTAAAAATTTGCCATCTCCCTCGGGAAACAAACTTGTGAGAGACAAATGGCAGTGTTGAGAGCATTGTCGTGTGTGCAACTGTGCAAGTTTGATTCTAAATGTAGACTTGTTTGTCTTAATGAGATACAAATGTGTAGTCGTGGTGGAGGTGTTGGGGAAAGGTGTGTGTGGCTTCTCTCTCACTCTCCCAGCATGGTGCTGTGAGAGGGGGGTCGTCTCTCACTCTCCCAGCCATGGTGCTGTGAGAGGGGGGGTCGTCTTCCACTCTCCCAGCCATGGTGCTGTGAGAGGGGGGGGTCGTCTTCCACTCTCCCAGCCATGGTGCTGCGAGAGGGGGGGGGGTCGTATCCCACTCTCCCAGCCATGGTGCTGTGAGAGGGGGTCGTCTCTCACTCTCCCAGCCATGGTGCTGTGAGGAGGGGGTCGTCTTCCACTCTCCCAGCCATGGTGCTGTGAGAGGGGGGTCGTCTTCCACTCTCCCAGCCACGGTGGAGTGAGAGGGGGTCGTATCTCACTCTCCCAGCCATGGTGCTGTGAGAGAGGGTCGTACCCCACTCTCCCAGCCATAGTGCTGTGAGAGAGGGTCGTATCTCACTCTCCCAGCCATGGTGCTGTGAGGAGGGGGTCGTCTCCCACTCTCCCAGCCATGTGAGAGGAAAGGTACTCTCCCGTCTCCCTCCAGTAAAGTGGAGCCTGGCTGTAACTACCACCACTCCCCCTCCACCACTTACCAGATTGCTTCACTTCTGGAACAGTATATATAATAATACGACCCATATACCAAGAATGGTTTGCGACGCCCTACAATACGTTATTATTACCGCCTCCTTAACCTCTTCCTCTCTTCTTCCTTCCTGACATTTTCTCTTCAATCTCTTGTGATTTAAGAATCAACCTCCTCCTCCAAGATTTTTTCCTATATGCGACTATAATGGTGAATATATAGATGATCCGGAGGTTAAGAGAGCGAAGGAGAGATAAAAATCTATTAGAAAATTTCCAAAATATAAAATCGAGGGGCTAAATTATAAGGGAATTAAAAATTGTATCATGTCAGTTTCCACAAAATAAGTCCACCACCAAGCAAGTGTCTGATTAACATCGATGAAACATGAATGATTAGAATAAAGAAAGTACAAGAAATGCTAAATAAAGCAGTAGGAGGTAAACAAGATGGAAGAAGGTAGCAAATAAATGCGCCAGAGAGAAGAGTCAAGTCACAAGCAAGGAATGAGAGTCAAGGAGAGAGTGAGAGAGGGAAGGAGAGGGAGAGAGAGAGAGGGAGAGAGAGAGAGAGAGAAAGAGAGAGAGAGAGAGAGGGAGAGGGAGAGGGAGAGTGAAAGCTGCAAGTGGATGAAGAAAATATCGAGCAATTAAGTTAAGTACGCATGAAATGATCCATTATATGGATAATCATTATATAACCAGCAGTTATAGACATAATAAACCACGCCGGGAGGGACTCTCATTATACCCAAATGGCTTGAGAATTACATCCTTGAGAATTACATTCTTGAGAATTATATGTAAACTAAAGGAAACTTAAAGCTATTTTTTTTATCAGAACCAATAACCAGTTCAAAGACGAGAGAGAGAGAGAGAGGACAAGGTAGCAAAACATTTTTAGTTGAAAAAAATGCATAAAATTCTTCTTGGACTTTGCAGGATGACACGCAAGAGTTCAGGAGAAACGTTGTACATGGCTCAGATCTCTGGATCATAGGTCATCAAAGGCTTCAGGTCTAGAACACAAGAGCTCACATGAAACGAAAGTATCAACACTAAGCAACACTCACACGAAAAAGGTAAAAAAAAACTATTAAGCCATCAACTGCAAGAAATTCTTCAACTCTAAACTAAAGGAGCAACATGGGAGCTCCACCAGCGCACGCACTCCACACCATCAGCAACACCCAGGAGCACCCAGGAGCACCAGCAACTCAAGTGTTACTCTAGAAACAGTTATAAACACTATACCAGCCCATCTGACTCATAACACAAAGTGTCAACAAAGCAGGTCAGAGAGAATACCATCTTACGACCAGGTTGGCAGCGCAGGTGTTCCGGGACCTGCACACTACCACCACTACCACGACCATCACCACAACACCACCACCACCACGACTATCACCACAACCTTACCACCACCAGCAGGACCATCACCACATCATCACTACAACAGAGGTACAACAAAACACTATATGAAAACATTATCAACATCAATAAAACCATCGTCGGCCACAAGTATCTAGCCACCTCTGCCTGTCCCCCGGACCCTCCCTGCCACCACTGCCTATCCACCAGACCCTCCCTGCCACCACTGCCTATCCACCAGACCCTCCCTGCCACCTCTGCCTATCCACCAGACCCTCCCTGCCACCTCTGCCTATCCCCCCGACCCTTCCTACCACCTCTGCCTATCCACCAGACCCTGCCACCTCTGCCTATCCCCCCAGACCCTGCTTCCTCTGCCTATCCACTAGACCCAGCCACCACTGCCTATCCCCCAGACCCTGCCTGCCACCTCTGCCTATCCCCCAGACCCTGCCTGCCACCTCTGCCTATCCCCCAGACCCTGCCTGCCACCTCTGCCTATCCCCCAGACCCTTTCTACCACCTCTGCCTATCCCCCAGACCCTGCCACCTCCGCCTATCCACCGGACGCTTCCTGCCACAGTCACGCGCGCACCACGCCCCGACAATGCAGGCAGGAGGAAAGATATAGGTTAGGTTCTAAACGATTA
Source organism: Procambarus clarkii (assembly GCF_040958095.1). Lineage (NCBI taxonomy): Eukaryota > Metazoa > Arthropoda > Malacostraca > Decapoda > Cambaridae > Procambarus > Procambarus clarkii. The sequence goes on from NC_091170.1 coordinate 34,088,086, forward strand.
TTGGTGGTCTTAAAAATGAAATGCAGCATCCCTCGAGAATTTCCAGGTTGTGTGAGGGGGAAGAAGAGGGGAAAATAGAAAGGGGAGGAGGCAATGCCTTTCTGATACAGTTCATGGGGAGGGAGGAGAATATCGTGAGAATATATTTGATTCAGTATGGAACAAAAAAATATATTTGGGACAGTGTGTGGAAAGGAATGAGTGAGTGATGGGAAGATTCTCTGCAACTCTCACTTAAGTTAGAACGTGAAATGTAAGTAATGGTATTTCATATATAAGGTATATAAGGTAAAGGTATAATGTAATATGTGATATTTCCTTTTTAGAACCAACTCTTAGGAAAGAAAAATTAATATTTGCTCATGAATAGAGACTTTTGATGGTAAATATAAATTTACATTTAATGGTATATATCCATTTAATGGTAAATATAAATTGAAAGATCCCCCAAAAAACGTAAAATAATATACTGTAAAAAATTACAATAAATAACCAACATGATTAAACATTAATAGAGAAAATTAGATATTATGCAAAGGGAAATTTTTTGGAATACAGCTTTAAAACTATTCTCTCTCCATCTGTTTAATAATCCAGCTTGTGTTTAAACAAATCATTAGCATTCTCTTTTTATCCTAATATTTAAAACAGCAATATTGTATTGCTTTGTTTTTTAAAGTCTTCAGGTAGGTGTAAAGCCCGCAGGGAGTAGACAGACATACACGTGGGAGCATAGAAAAATGCAGCATGGAAAATAAACATTGCGGCATAGAATCGTCAATACTGTACCACAAAAGGTTTTTCAGCCAAAAACCAAGTACCGTATTGACAAATACAGCATTGACAAATACAGCATTGACAAATACAGCATTGACAAATACAGCATTGACAAATACAGCATTGACAAATATATGAAAAGAGGCGGTAGCGTGGTAGACATGTGGAACAGGATATATAACTAGGCATTATTAATTACGTTATATGCCAAAAAAATATAATATTTTTTGTTAATTATGATGAAATGACATATAGGATGATGAATTAGTAAATACGTGAGGTTAAGGTGAGTAGTGGATGGGTGACCGCGCAGGCAGCGTGTTCCTCAGCTAGGGGCACCAGGACACACACACACATACAACTGGCTTTCACTCAACGACACCTTAACATTCCATACCATGCCAATCAATACCATAACCATGTAAGAAATATGTAGTCGTAAATAGGTAACCACATACTAGGCGCTTAAACAATATATATGTGATAGTAAAGACCAGGATTTATATATCTCTCACACACACACACACACACACACACATACACACACTCAGGAATCTGTACACCAGTTGATTGACAGTTGAGAGGCGGGACCAAAGAGCCAAAGCTCAACCCCTGCAAGCACAAATAGGTGAGTACAAATAAGTGAGTACACACACACACACACACACACACACACACACACACACACACACACACACACACACACACACACACACACAGCCTAAGGACCTGGCTGAGGTGAGAGGGAGGAAGCACCTGGAGAGGTGCTGGCAAGTACAGGAGTAAGAGACGACACAGCTAGAAAGCTCCTCAAGACTCTTGAAGCGACAACCGCTGTAGGGCCGGGTAATCACCTAGGTGTTAAAGGAAGCTGCACAAACGCTGTGCAAACCACTCGCCCTGATATACTGCGCTTGGCTAGAGGGTAACACATAAATATTAAATATGCTCCTAGAGTAAATTATGTTTGTTTACAAATATTAACATGCATTCAGTGAAGGAAAAATTATGCCAGACACAAACTTTCCAGAAAGAGGAGCTGATCCACATGAAAATTTGCACGTGATTTAACTCGAATGAGAAATGCTATAGCGAAAAGGTTTCAGAATCTGGACCAATTTCAGAGGAGTTCAGCGAGATAGCAACTGAATTTCTACCTAAGAAGATACCAAATAAATGTAACTAGATGGAAAACATCATGCAGAGAGGAAATATTGAGTGTAGTAACTGCAGATCTTCGACAGCATGTTTGCATCAGCCCCAAGAGCCTTCAGTATGCTGACCTTCAGAACAGCAACTAGTCACCAAGACAAGGTAGCCCTTGGTGTTCTCTACATGAGCACTGTGCTAGAGTATGAAGCCTGAGCATAATGTCCGGTGAAAAGAAGCACAGAACGGAACTGAAAACTGTGCAGAGATTAATTACCTGTCTGAGCATTACGCGGCGATGATTAAGCGTTCACCACTGGTTGAAGGAACACTAAGGAAAAGAGAAGAGTGAATTGGTAACACTCACGGCATATACGCGTCAGCTGGGGACTAAATAGTCCCCAGCTGACTATTTGTATAGTCAGTATAGGGGACATATGTATATATGTCCCCTCTACATACGGCAGATGTATTGTTTGAGAAATAATAGAATGATTGTACATGGGTGGATACTGGACACCCAGATGAGTTGTAGTAATCGTGAGAGATGTGAGTAAGGGCGATGAGCAATATGAGGCAACAGTTGAGACAGGCGTTAGTTTAGAGAGCAGATATAATGAGCTAAATGTGATGCGAGAGTCACTCTTATCAGACGGCCGCCACTCAGAAGGCGTGGCCCAGAAGCTGAAGCTTGATCTACAGGCCACACCTACGAGACCACCATATAAACAAAATTCTTCCCCACCTACATTTTTAGTCTTCCTATTTCTTCTCCTATTTCCTGTTCTTCCATATCGACAGCATTTCATTCGACTAATTCATCTACAGCTCATTGTTCTTATCTTTATTATAGTCGTTCATCCCCCTCCTCTCCTGTCGTCAAAACTACTCCGTCTGCATCTACTTATACCGTCTCCTTTGTTCATTCCTCCTGTGACGTCTGCACCAACTATTCTTTCCTACTTGCCCATTTCCCTTCCTAATCCCCTTCCTCCTCCTTCTCTTCCCCCTTTTCTCTTCGTTGCCTCTTTCTCTTCCGGCTCCACTATTTTCACACGTCATCTTCGGCTGTCTTTCTCCTCCCAATCAGGTGATCATTCTCTTTCCCCATTTCCTCCAACACCTCTTTCCTCCTCTTCTTCCTTCGTTTCACACACACACACACATCTTCGGCCACATCCTCCTCCTCCCACATCTTCAAACATTCTCCCCAGAAACGTCTACCACATCTCCGTTAAATCTCATGGGAGAGAGAGAACTGGATAGGCACACAGCAAACTAGATGATGGAATTTGGAAGTGTGGCGAGGCAGCTCTGCATGTCATACCACTCAAGAAGGAGGTGGACAAGAACATGACAGAACATCCCAGATTCAATAGGCAAATCAGAAAAGCTAAAAAGAACAAATCAGAGTAATAGAGAGACACTAAGGCGAACCAGAAATTAATACACCCGAATTAAGAGAGAAGCCGAGAGGTAATTTGAAATTTACATTGCAGCAAAAAGAAAAGATCAGTCAAAGCTGCTCTACAGCCACATGAGGAGTAAAACAAGAGTGCGAGACCATGTACTCAGAATGAGGAGACAAGGGGGGGGGGGGGTAAATTCTCAAAGAAAAGGATAATGAAGTATGTGAGGAACTCAAACAAAACATTTTAAGTGTTATTATTTTAACCAGCATGGAGACCAAGGTTCCAAGATGAAATGCCGGAACACGCAACAAATGACTTTGCAGTCATTGTAGAAGAAGTAAGAAAACATCTAGAGGAATTAGATGAATCAATGGGACCAGATGATATATTGGACTTGTACTCAAGATTAACTGTGTATTTCATTAGTTATATAATGTATGTGATGTAACTATAACCTGATATTGTAAAAAGCATCTTAATTACCTTCAGTGGTTAAGAGCTTAATAACACACTAGTTTCTATAGCAGCTGTATCAAAGCTGCTATATTCCCTGTCAAAGTAGAAGAGACATAAATGCATGCATATATTTCACTTTTCACTTTTTTCTTTCATTTCACTTTTGTAAACACACATTAATGACACCATTTAAAATGACACCTCGAACATTATGTAGGATAGACGTAAATCTGTGAATATGTGTGTATTTATGTTTGTAGGATAGATTAGCATTTTAAAAGCACTACAATCACCTTCTGTGGTTGATTGTTCAATAAATCACGGAACTATATGTTTAACAGCTCTCTCACCCTGTCCATGGAGGACAGAAGAAAATGTATGCATATGCTGGTTAGCATTGTAAATGTGTGGCCACATCTGTGGTAGAATATACAAAAATAAATGAGGGCCAAACGTACTCTCACCATGGCTGCCGAAGGAGGCTGTAGAAATAATTTGTCACCTATTATCTAAAAAATTTTATAAAATGCTTGAGACTGGAAATCTACCAGAAGTGTGGAAACAGGGCAAACTATAGTCCCAAAATGAAAAAAAAGGAGTGGGGAGCGGGTAGAAAGGAGACAGTAGATTACAGGACAGTGTCATTAACAAGTTTTCCATGTAAAGTACTGGAGAAAGTAATCAGGTCGTGGAGCATCTTAAAAGGATCGACTATATAACCAAAGGTCAGCATGGATTTAGAAAGGAAAAGTCATGCCTAACAAACTTGACTGAGTTTTATGACAAGATTACTAAAATAGAAACGAAAAAGATGGCTGGGTACACTGAATTTTCCTAGCTTGCCAAAAAGCCTTTAGCACTGTTCCTCACGAATGACTAGTGTACAAGACAGAGAAGCAGGATGGGATGGTATATCTGGGAAAGGATTAATATTAATAAGGAAGGAAGTACAGAAAGAAAAGTGTTACACTCGGAGAGGTGGTTGTAAGGTGGAGGAATGTAACAAGTGAAGTCCCACAAGGCTCTATCCTCGGGACTGCTACTGTTTCTAATTTATGTGAACGACCTACACGTTCCCGGACATGGAGGAAGAGTGTCCATTACCAGTGTTTGCAGATGATGCAACGCCGAAGAGGAGTGTAAAAAAAAGAAGAGGACTGTAGGAAGTTATAGGAGCCCATTGACAAACTCCACGAGTGGTCAAACAAATGGTTGCTAGAATTTAATCCCAACAAGTGTAAATTAATAAATATGGGAAAGGGAGAGAGAGAGAGAGAAGACCAGAAAGTATCTACGTCATAAGAGGAAATCAACTATAGAAATCAGAAAGATTTGGGAGTGGATATATTTTCAACACACACACTAGCGGCACACATTAACGGGATACCATCGGCAGCATATAGGACACTGACACATACAATAACGTCATTTAAAAACCTAAATCAGGACTCCATCAAGGCAATCTACACAACTTTTATTATGTAAATGGATATTTGAGCGATCCAAGACACGACTCAGGTGTATGTGTCGCCGAGGTTGCTCGCCAAACTCCCCAATATAATGCTACTTATGACAAGAAAAGCGAGCAATAATCTGCCGCTTAAGCCCTCCAGTGCTCGGCTCCCAGTAAAATTAATTATCAAGTTCTTTGGCCCGTTCTTAATCTCTTGAAAGGGATTAAGGAACTTGCACCGGCGAGGCTGTGTCCTCGTAGCCCTGGACGTGGTTGTGAAGTCTCACGGCCTCGGTAAATGTGTCCAGGTCTCGTGTCTCTCTGTTTCTGTCTCTGTCTCTGTCTCTCTCTCTCTCTGTCTCTCTCTCTCTCTGTCTCTCTCTCTCTCTCTCTCTCTCTCTCTCTCTCTCTCTCTCTCTCTCTCTCTCTCTCTCTCTCTCTCTCTCTCTCTCTCTCTCTCTCTCTCTCTCTCGCTACTCACGTGTTTGTAAATTAATAATGCTATTGACAATAATTATATAACACTGCCTCATAATAATTCCCTAAAGGTAAACAGTCATTCCCAAAGTTATACATCAAGAGGAAACACACATCCCAGCGGCTGGATCTCGAACCTGTGAACTTGAACACTACTCCAGAACACACCATGTGGCCACCAAGAACTCCAGAATATAAATTGGAAACTTTGAAAGCAGTTAAGAGCTGGAGGAGCGACTTTAACTCTCGTCAGTAATACATTACCGTCAGTCGACTTGAACGATCTCACCAAGAATATGTAGCCAGCAATGGTCACCATTACCTATTAGAGAACATTTTCTTTGATTATTCTGAAAGCAGAACACTATCTGATAAACTGATAAATCGCTAATGTGTTATTTTTTATACAAAACTAGAATATATATATATATATATATATATATATATATATATATATATATATATATATATATATATATATATATATATATATATATATATATATATATATATATAATATATATAATATATGCGAATAAGCTTGAATGGTCCCCAAGCCAATATGCAACTGAAAACTCTCCACACCCGTGGAAAAGGTTCGAATCCTTCTGGGGCGTGGAGTTTTATGTTATATATATCTTCTCAATTTTAAAAATTAACTCTCCAAAGCTCATTTGTACAGTTTGATTTGTCCCTAACGCTAAGAGATGTGGTTCGTTAACTCTTGTTAACAAGAGTTCAAGTGAGTTCAAAAGGGTTCAAGAGCAGTCAAATCATAACATAGAACGAAAAAGCAATGTAAAGGATTCGGGTGTATTCATGTCGGAAGACCTTACCTTTAAAGAACACAATAAAGTAGCCGTCACAACTGTAAGAAAAATGACAGGTTGGATAACATGAACTTTTTAAACTAGAGATGCTATACCAGTGATGATACTCTTCAAGACGCTAGTGCTCTCTAGAGTGGAACACTTGCACAATGACAGCCCCTTTCAAAGCTGGAGAAATTGCTGACCTGGAGAGCGTGCAGAGATCCTTTTCGGCTAGAATCCATTCAGTAAAACACCTAAACTATTGGAACCAACTAAAATGCCTAAATCTATATTCCCTTGAGCACTGGCGGGAGAGATACATAATAATTTACACGTGGAAAATAGTAGAAGGGCTGGTCCCAAACCTGCACACATAAATAACATCACATGAGACCAGAAGGCATGGCAGGATGTGCAGAATACCCCCGTTGAAGAGCAGAGGTGCAACAGGTACTCTGAGAGAGAACTATCGACATCAGAGGCCCGAGACTGTTCAACACGCTTCCACTACACATAAGGGACATAAGGCCACTACACTGGTCGACCCCTCACAGTGTTCAAGAGAGAACTTGATAAACACCTTCAAAGTATACCTGATCAACCAGGCTGTGGCTCATACGTCAGGCTACGAGCAGCCGCGTCCAACAGCCTGGTTGACAAGTCCAGCAACGAGGAGGCCTGGACGAGGACCGGGCCGCGGGGACGCTAAGCCCCGAAACCATTACAAGGTAACCACAAGATTAGGTATGAATTCAAAATTGATTGGTGTAGATTAAGCCACCCAAGAGGGAGCACGGGCATGAATAGTCCGTAACTTCAAAAGTTTTAGATTTAGCTCCTCGGAACAAAAAGTTCCAAGTAGCACGGGCTATGTTGAGCCGGTAAACTTCAAAAGTGTCTTGCTGCATGATATATATATCCGAGGATGAGGTGAAGGTGAAGAAGCACCTCACTTATAGCTCCACAATATCTCGTTACTCTCTTGCTTGCATGATCACGGGAGATCTCCCGTCACGCAGGGTGCAGTCGCACCTCCACAGATCTCCAGCATCACCTCTTGATACTGGTAATGGCTCAAAAGGGCCACCACTTACGGGCTATTCATGCCCGTGCCACCTTTTGGGTGGCTTAATCTTTATCAATCATCAATCTTGCATGATGGCTTGTGCAGTGTGTTGTGTGTTCCGTCGTGTTCTGGACGTCGGCAGAGTGCAATTTGGAGCAACTTGGCTGTTGATGCGAGGCTTGGCTTGCTTGATGCATGATGCCTCGCCGATATCCAGTCTTCTGCTATAGCTATATCTGTCGATTATTCTGGTGTATGGATGATTACAATAAAGTAGGATTTCGGAAGCAAAATAGAAAAATATTTACAGAGATAAGGAGAGAAGAAAGATGAAGGGAGGAGGGGGGGTGGAAGGTAACTATGAGAAGAAAGTGCCAAGCCATTACGACTATATAGGACTTGGAAGGAGGGTTTGGGATGGGACGGGGGAATGGTGCCCAACCACTTGGACGGTCGGGAATTGAACGCCGACCTGCAGGAAGCGAGACCGTCGCTCTACCGTCCAGCCCAAGTGGTTGGGCACTTGGGGAGGGAAAATGTTTGAAGAGAAAGAAGGATAAAGGGAAATATTTGAAGGGACAGGAGGAGTGAGGGGAGGAAATGGAGGGAGATTTGTAGAAAGAGTGGAGAGAGGGGGTGAGATGGGAATGGATAGAAAAAGAAGAGGGAATAGTGAGATAAGAATAGGGGAGATAAGGAGACGGGGGAGTGGAGAAGGAGGAGGAGCGACCCCCCCCCCTTCCCCCCACGCTGGTTTATATATACCAGTTCGCACATTTACACCATATAAAATACATTATACATTTACACCATATAAAATACATTATACATTTACACCATATAAAATACATTATACATTTACACCATATAAAATATGAAATTATCAGACAAATGTAATACACAAAATATGTTTCATGAGCATCATGATGAATTGGCCGGCATGAATTTGTTGAAATATGTTCCAATAAGTTACTATGCCCAATAGGCTATTTAAATTATATGAATTATAGATAATAATTCTCAGTGATTGCCAAATATAATGAATTCGTCTCTATCATGCCAGATATTTAATATTCTGGCCTTGGCCTTTTGCACTCATAAATGTAGAGCAATTTATATTATCATAATTTTAACATAAGCTATCATGCGAGTACGCTTCAACGGTCATTTAGCTTTACGGACCCTTGATTAATAACTCCAATTAAATCAATAACTCCTTTATTTATATAATATCACACCGGTCGCTTTTTATTAAAAATTTATCATCCACTCAGCTAAATGCACTCCTAACCCCTTCATGGTCTTCTATTCACTTAACTGATCACTTTCTGCAAATGAATAAAAACCTGGTTTTTCCCCTATAATACCAATCTGTCGTGTCTTGTTAGCTAGCTGTTTAAATGTTAAGTCTTATACCCTCTGCCACTGAATATTTTTCAGTGTACATTGCTTACCATTTTTATCATTTATCCCTTCTCACCATTTATCTTCTCTCTCTATTCACTATTCCATCGCACAATTTACCCCTAATACTCAAGAGGCTACTATCCTTGGCCTTCTCAGGCTTCCCTCCTCCCCATTTTGTGGGCATCATCACAGATCTTTTTTTTTTCAAACTGTCACAATGCCACATTGTCAGGACTTTGGGCAAATTTTCCACAAGTTCTCAGTTCCTTTCGCACCATTACGTATTGGACATAACTCTCACTCACACGTGTTTAACTTACCTCATCTTATCCTCTGTCGCTGGGCCTCTCTGCATTTTTCATGCATATAGCTGCTTTCATATGCAAGTCTCTTCTCACGTCAGGAAAGCCAATAATATTTTCTTTTATGCTCCTTTCATTGATTCCACGCATTGAAAACAGCGTAGCCTTTGTAGCTACTTCTCGTGTTATCATGGTCGCTTAACATTCTTTTTTGCTTGCATTTAATATTCCCATTGGATTTTCCTCTTAGTTTTCGTGTACTATCGTGGAATACATCATTTCTAGAGGTATTCTCACAGAATATCCACGTGTCCACAAGAATCTTGTGGACACGTGGATAAATTGTTTAGTATGTCATGAATCTGGGGCCAGATTCATGAAGTAGTTACGCAAATACTTACGAAATTGTGCATCTTTTCTCAATCCTTGGCGGCTTTGTTTACAATTATTAAACGGTTAATGAGCTCCGGAGCACCAGGAGGCTGTTTATAACAATAACAACACTAGATTGGGAAGTTTTCATACTTGTAAACTGTTTAATAAATGCAACCACAGCCGCAAAAGATTGAGGAAAGATGTACACGTTTGTAAGTACTTGCGTAACTGTTTTGTGAATCTGGGCCCAGGTCTTACTGTTTCCATATTCATTTATTCCTCATTTATTTGCTCGTGTTTTTTCCTCCACTCAGCATCCGGAAGGGTTATTTCTTTTCTTTAGCCATAAACTACTCTTTCCAAATTTTCATTCCACTTGGAACTTAATCTTATTCTTGTGCAAGTTTGTCCAGTGTCACACAGGAAGGTTACTCAGTAGACAAAATATTGAAGTTCTTGCGAGGCAGGATCAGGTATAACATTTGGGGTTTACGGCTCATGCTCGGTGATGATATGGAAAATTTGTTTACTGAGAATTATATAAAATATATATAAATGTAATAATTTCCCCTGTATTTTAATGTAAATTTATTCTCCAATTTTTGTAAATCGTTTATAGGTAAATAAGTATAACATTCAGTTTTTTTTTAAAGATCTTGTTCTGTACTACTGAAACACTTGTTCACTAAGAATTGTAATGTATAATTGCCTTGTAACACTTATGTATATGTAATTTATATTGTATTTTTTTAAATAAAGAGAAAACAAAAAGTGTCACACATCTGCTTTTCGTTCGTATTCAGGAATTTCGTGTATTCATCCCACAAGTCACGCACTGATCTGGCCACTTTATTTTGTTTTAAGAGCTCTATTCAAGAGCTCTTTTCAAGAGCCTGCTCTATTCTCACACGTATCAGCTGGCATACTGCCTCACTTCTCGCATCGTTGGAAGACGCTCTTACGTGTTAGTATGGCTCAAAATGCTGAAATGTCAGAATTTCTGTAGCCAACTGAAGTTTGTTGAATTTTGCAGTTGTTGTACTGTAATGGCTTAATCTTATATAAGGATGAGATAACTTATACTTATGTTGCTCTATCATCCTTCGAAGATGTTTTTGGAATACTGTTTAAATTGGGAACTACGAGAAATAAATATTCGCATTTTCAAATTTCACTCTGATTTAGGGGCCAAAGTATTCCTCAATGACACAGTCGAAGTGACCCTGTCGGTCTAGTATGTGATATAAGATTCAGGAATATTACTTGGGTGAGATGAAGAAGTTGTTGCTACTTGATGTTGATATAATTCCCAAGACTTTCTTACTTTTTAAAATTGTGTCAAATCAGTATTTATAATTTGATTTGCTTGTTTATTTTCTTCATTATTATATACTTAAATTATGTAATTAATATCCACGTTTATTCTACGTATCGTTATCTATGCAATGCTTAATAAAAAATCTTCATGATTTATGAGATAATTTCATGAATCAAGTAATTAATAATTTCATGAATTCAAGTAATTAGGCTGAAGTTGAGTAGGTGGGCAACATGTATATTTTCCTTTCCCATGATCGTAAATTAACAAAACAAATCTTTAAGTTCAATGTGACCAAAATTTCTTGAATACAATGTTGCAACTAATAAAACGCACACACGTAAATATAACATCATTAAGGTAAAACACAGTAAAACATAGACACAGATTTAAAACACGTAATAATCATAATTATAACAAAAAAAAAATACAACCAGAAAAACGAAAAAATTAAAAAGCGATACAGTGTCCATAAAAAATTCTGATGTGTAATATGTAAAACCGAAAACACTATAATCCACTTTTATATCACTTACATGATATGCAAAAAATTCTGTAATGGTAGGAAATACTAATTTACACATCAGATCATAACTTAAAAAAATATAGCAGCTTGGCCAACATAAATGATTTTCAAAATAATTTGAATGAAGGCTGAGCAGATTCAATCCTTATTTTTTTCGAAAATTTTCATCGATGATCGTGGAAGTGCTGTAAGGCGGCTGAAATATACCGTAAAACTCAACTCAAACTTTAAACGTTTTGCTTTTTCAAAACTCTGGAGAAATTTTCCAGTGGGTTTACAAATAGGCCACACTATTTCTTACCTCGGAGCATGTGGTGAATACTTTGCTACTAGATAAAAGTATATTCTAAGCAATATTGGTAAAAAATAGAGTAAAACGTCTATGAAAATGCATTATTATATATAGTATTTTTAGATCCCTGCTGAGATAAATATAGAATGGTCTATTAAGGTTTTAAGATTAAGAGTTGACATTTGTAATCACGCTTCCTTGACTAACATCAGGAGAGTGCAAGTTATCAGGGCTTGAAATTTTTTTACAAAAGTTAGTGGTAGTCATGCTGCTTCTTGCATGATGTACACCCTAATCCACCATCATCTCTGTCGTGTTAACCTGCATGTTAAGGCTGTTGTTTGTGCTTGAACTGTTTTAACTGATAAGAAAATTCAACAACACTATATATATAATATATATATATTCCAACTTAGGTTACTGTAAACGTTTTTTTGCACTTTAATTGTAGCCCATATGTACAAAACGTTGTGTAGCCTATATGTACAAAACGTTGTGTAGCCCATATGTACAAAACGTTGTGTAGCCTATATGTACAAAACGTTGTGTAGCCCATATGTACAAAACGTTGTGTAGCCCATATGTACAAAACGTTGTTTATGTACTTTTGTGCAGGGAGTTTTAATTTTTTTGAAAACAATCATAATCGCATTTGATCATTTTGATAACTATACTTAATGACGCATGTAGTCTGAGGTGTAATTATTGTTGTGTGTCTGCCAGGGTCTCGGTTCAGCCCCACACAGCCAGCAAGAACACCACCATCCCTTGGGAATCTGCACGATGTGGCGTGCGGTACCTTGTAAGGGCGACCCCCTTCTCCTTCCCTTAAGCTTCCTATGTATCATAGCTCACTGACATCCCTGGAGGGCCTGGTTATGAAACTTGCGTGACGAGCTGATAGCCACACTGCTTGACTCGCTGATAGGCACACTGCGTGACGCACTGATAGGCACACTGCGTGACGCACTGATAGGCACACTGCGTCGCAAATATTGTGATGTTTCAGATCTTTTTATGGTCTAAACTTGCACCTGCTGAGAGTTTGGTCGTCTGAATGCAATTTGTCTTAAGTAAGTCATTATCAACAGAAAGGACCAAGCCAGAGTGCTATATCTTAATAAGATCAAAGCAAAGCAGACGTGTAGATCTTTACATGGGGGATAAAGCTAGCCCAAGAAGAGGTAAGACAGCTGCAGCGTCTAATAGTGACGACACTGTGCCGAAGGAAGGACCAATAGACTTGACCCAATAGACTAATCTTACGATACGTCATTTCAAATTGTTTATTGTTCACTGAAAACAAAATATTTGTATTTGTGAAAAATTTACCAACTAAGGGAATGAGTGCGCTTGGGTACAATGACAAGACAAGTTGCTCATGCTGAAGCCTCCGTCTGCTGAATAAAAATGAACTCTACGTTGAGTTGGGCAAACAAACTTAGGAGCTAAAAATGAGTAAAATGGCAAATGCACGAAGTAAATTTTGATGATTTTTACTGTTGCAGACGATGAGTCACAATAACGTGGCTGAAGATATGATGACAAACCACATATCAGAAGATGAAGATACGACGACGTTTCGGTCGTCACACACACACACACACACACACACACACACACACACACACACACACACACACACACACACACACACACACACACACACACACACACACGACTTTAAAATACTTTTACTATTGTAATGGCGTGTATTTACCCATTTAGTGATGGTTCTTATAGGGCCTAACTTGACTATAAGTATTATCATGCAGTTAAAATGCATGCGCAGCGTATTCAATAAAATTAGCTGTATGATAATGCGTAGCCTAATTAGGTCTTTATTTCTTTGAAAACACCAATATTGTTCATTATATTGCTAGAATAACTATAACTATATTATGTATGCTAATGATGCTTCGAACACGAGGCTGATGGTCTCCTACGCTCCAAGCTTCCTTTAATGCTCCAAATGTTGCGTTTTCGTGCAATAATACTATTGGAAATGTTCTATTTCGTTAATATTAATGTAAATGGAGAAACGTACCACAATGCGGTAGTGAAGGAATGACCCAATATATGCATAAATGTATGAAACATACATTTTAATACATAAAATACTGTATTAATGTTCTGAAAATAGTATACAGAACCTTTAGAAATGCTATGGGTTACATCCGAAAATTTGGTTTTCAATACAACTATAAATATATTGGGTCTTTCAATCACCTTCATTTACTGTAAATCTTATCGTTACGACTTACAAGATAATTAGTCCTCGTTAGGCCTGACATGTTCGAGGACAGTGTTGGAGGGACTATATTAGGGTGTAGTCCCGCAACCCGTTCTCGCAAATTCGTAAAGTCAATATTGACTTATTAACTACGTGCATAGGTGATATACTAAACATAATAGATACCCTTAAAAAGATTCATAGAAAACACCGACCTTACCTAACCTTGTTAGTATCTTAAGATAAGCATCTTATTGCTTCGTAATTACAATTATTACTTAACCTATACCTATTATAGGTTAGGTAATAATTGTAATTACGAAGCAATAAGATGCTTATCTTAAGATACTAACAAGGTTATTTAAGGTCGGTGTTTTCTATGAATCCTTTTAAGGGTATCTATTATGTTAAGTATGTCACCTATGCACATATTTAATAAGTCAATATTGACTTATTAAATTTGCGAGAACGGGTTGAGTCCCGGTGCTGGCTTGATCAGTGGGAAAAGTTCTTCTTTAATGGATTTATCAATGAATAATTTCAACAGAGACACTTTTAAATCTATTAAAGTTAAGCTGTGATTTAAATTTTCTGGCGAACGGGTGACCTTTGGTTTGATGGTGACCTTAAGGCCTATCAATCTCTGGAGGGTTGTTAAGGCCACTACTATAGATTATTGACCAGCCAGCAAATATACTTTAATTTTGGAACATAGTCCATAACTATGTGTATGTACACCAAGAAGGAGCGTATACACTTATCTGTGTACATTATGGCCTTGAGATGACCTTGCTATTGCTATAAAGGTCATATCTTTTGACCTTTTACTGTGCGTTACAAAAGCTTACTTTAAGATAGTCAATATTCTTCAACTGTAACTATCCCCTGGTCTCGTTCTTGAGAAGCAAGATTGATTGAAATTCTTTGTTGCCTGCAATCTTACAGTAATGAATACATATATATATATATATATATATATATATATATATATATATATATATATATAATATTATATATATGTCTAATTATGACTAATGTGGCCAGTATTATGTAATTGTGAAACGGGGGGTGGGGGGGGCTGTCAGCTGGGCTGGGGGTCGGGGGAATCAGGCGTACATGTCTGCTGATGACTGCTGGGAGAAGCCTCGTGTCTCAAAATGATAGAGTAGCATTAATACCCTTGTCTGTTTAAGGTCCCTCAAGGGACTCACAAATCCACACAGTATACAAGTCATATTTTACATTTCACATTCCAATAGTCATCACATATATTAATGGACTTCACTTTAGCTTCGCTAAATGGATTGCTATGCAAAGTCTTGCTTGGGCTAGGCGGGTGAAGCCTCCATTTGGCTGAAAGAATGCTTCAGCCAGATGGATGAAGGATGCTGGATGAGGCCTTCTCTGGCCACTCCTGGACTGGACTACGATCTCTCCTTGGTTAGGAGTCATCAGTCACCTACAAATCCATTTTAGAAACCTGTACATCTTTCTTCAAACTTGGCGGCTTAGTTTACATTCATGAATCATTACATTTAGTCAAATCTCCATCTGCAAATGTTACAAACTCCCAGAGGTACTTGTACCCGAGCCTAAAACTCAGTCAGCAGAACTATTCCCATACTTTGCGTCATTATATAATGGAATGTGAAAAAATCACGGAATTCTGAGATAACACTATCAGTAGTGTCCAAGAAATGTGTAAGTACTTCATTCATAATGATGTACTGCCGGGAATCTTAGCGAAGTATCCAAAATTTGGTTACTGTAGGTGCAGCCTGCTCATGACTGTAAAGCTGCCGCCCAGTTGGGTGGGTGTGGAGCAAGACTAGTAACTGTGTGACTCACCATAGATGTAAAGTGCCTTGTATAGTGACCATTGTTAGACTTGTTGAATCACTTGAGATATAAAAAAGATTATTGATACGTATGTGGATTTGAATAAAAATTGTGTAACTATCGAACTGCGAACTATCAATTAGTAAATCACTGGTGAGAGTGGAACCCCACGGCATGATGGGGTTAGCAGCAGCTAACTTAAGCTTAGAAGCTAAGCTAAGCTAACTTTCAGCTTAGAAAGTTAGCAGCAGCTAACTCTATAATACAACAAAAATGTTAGTAAATCACCAAAGACCTAAACCTTGTTAAGCAATAATTAGTATACAATAAGCTAGGCTTGACTACCCTTATTAGATTCATCGATTATTTTCTCTATAGTATAAATTTATATAATCTTTTGTCTTGTAATATAATATCTTTATATAATCCAAGTGTAATAATTTCACATTCATTGTATTGTGACTATAAATTACGATTTGATGTTGGTAACTTTGACGTTAATGGTGAAATATTGTGTTATTTCGATCAAATAAATATTACGTCGCTCGTGAAAATCAGTACAGTGCTACACAGTACTACTACAGTACTACTACAGTACTACTACAGTACTACTCAGTACTACTACAGTACTACTACAGTACTACTACAGTACTACTACAGTACTACTCTGAGTAACAAGGCGACTCTTGAGTTCGGATACCTGCTTGATGGGGTTCTGGGAGTTCTTCTACTCCCCAAGCCCGGCCCGATGCCAGGGTCGATTTGTGAGAGTTTGGTCCACCAGGCTGTTGCTTGGAGCGGCCCGCAGGCCCACAGGCCCCAGGGTAATTATACTTAATGACTACACTCTGTCATTATTACTAAAAAACACACATACACACATGGTTTATAATTGCTATTAGTAGTAGGCTAGTCGAGTAGTCTTACGCTAATAGTTTTTAGTTACGGAACATTACAGTGAAACTCCAGGATGATAAATGCCAGGATGATAAACGCCAGGATGATAAACGTTAGAATGATAAACGCCAGGATGATAAACGTCAGGATGATAAACGTCAGGATGATAAACGCCAGGATGATAAACGCCAGGATTATAAACGCCAGGAATGATAATCACCCGAATGATAAACGCCAGGATGATAATCACCCGCATGATAATCAACCGGATTATAAACACCAAGATGATAAACACCGGGATGATAAACACCCAGATAATATACACCAAGATGATATCCACTCGCATGATATAAACACCGCATTGAGACACATCGGGATAATAAAAATCGTTAAAATAATCACAGGTAAAATCTTTACCAAATCAATTAACACCAGGATGATGTAAACTCGGATGATAAACACTCGGATAATATACCCCCGTGAGATAAGCACCGGATTATAAATACCAGCACGATAAACATCCGAATGATAAATATCCGAATGATAAACACCCATAAAATTAACTCTCAGATAAACACCTGAATGATAAACTCCAGGATGATGAACACCCGAATAATAAATACCGACGGAAGATAAACACCCGAAAATTAAACACCTGATAATCGATAATGGGTAATAATAATATAATCTTGATAATCTTATGGGTAATAAAGCCCGTATGACAAACACCCGTAACACCCATTACATAAACACCCGAATAATAAAAACATGATAAACAACTGTATGAAAAATACTCGGATGATAAACACTAACTTTACTAAGATAAATATCCGCATAATTAACACCTATACGATAATCATTCGTACACAAAAAAAAAATCCATAAGATAAACAGCCAGATGAAAAGTACTCGTTCAATAAACACCCGGATGATAAACGCCCATTAGATAAATTCCTGAATGATAAATACCCATTAGATAAATTCCTGAATGATAAACGCCCATTAGATAAATTCCTGAATGATAAATACCCATTAGATAAATTCCTGAATGATAAATACCCATTAGATAAATTCCTGAATGATAAAAAACCATTAGATAAATTCCTGAATGATAAACACCCATTAGATAAATTCCTGAATGATAAACACCCATTAGATAAATTCCTGAATGATAAAAAACCATTAGATAAATTCCTGAATGATAAACACCTTCACATTAGAGACGAGGTCAATCACAGTGTCCATAGAGTTGATAATTACACCACCCTCACCCTAACCCACAGTTTCACACAGGAAGAAAAAGTGCGATCATTGGTTCCGCAAGGTAGTTAGTTCCATACTCACTGATATAGTCATCTTGCCCTGGGTATCGAGCGAGGATATCGTTGACGAGGTGGGAGCCAGAGTTGAGGGTGGTGCCGGCGTCTCCTGTGGATTCAACCACCACTCCAACTACCACAATTAGAAGCGTGTACATGATTCCAACCACCACTCTGATCATTGCTTCTCTCCGGTGAGGATCGTGTAGGCAAGCACGGTTGACGTATCACTTATTTTTTTGGTCGATTTGTCGATTTAATACCAAGATTTATTTGATTTTTTTGAGGATATTTTCACTAGTCAAAGCGATTTTGATATATTATTCTGTTACATATATATATATATTTAGCACAATTGTACTATGAAAAATATTTTTTGATAAATTCACGTTTTCATATAATGTTTCCTATTTGCATTTTAATTTCCATGTTCACTGTTTTTAAAGTACACACACAAAAGGGAATTACATCTACACCTAATTCGGTTTCCTAATGGAACTCCTTCTATTTTTTTAAGCTTGAAGTACATGTGTCTTTCAGAACTCCCCTGTATAAACGACACCATGGATTTTCAGAGAATGTTCCCACTACATTTTCCTCTCAATAAGACTGGGATTAAGGCTGTGAATCTCTACACAACCTCTTAAAGAGCAAGAACCAAAGAGTTACTTTAGGAAGCCACAGAGAACATTATATATATATATATATATATATATATATATATATATATATATATATATATATATATATATATATATATATATATATATATATATATATATATATACACTTAGATTTAGTGTTCACTGATGTTCAGCGTTTGCTCACATTTGTTCTTCCAACGATGAACAGTGTTTTTAAGGTTTCGAAAATGACATAATAAGTTGGTCTGTTTGGAATAGCCACACAAGTAAAAATTAAACGTATGGAATCACACACTTGGCTAATTAACACTCTTCTTAAAACACTATTAACAGTAAACTAGATTATTTACAGATGACAAGCACAATATTGCTGATCTATAATCTGTACACCATGATCGAAAAATAACAGTGAACAGCAGTGTCAATATTATTCACAAATCACTGCAAAAATATGTAAGGACTGAATAGCCCAAATTGTCGATTACAATACTCTTAGCATTGATCGCGCACAGGCATTTAATCATCTCGTGATTCACTCAATTTCGGACGATTTGTGAAATGGTTGACCAGCGGAGATCACTGCAGGCGAGACGAAACACATCCAGGCCAGAGTAGACCTCTACCCTCCCACGCTCGCTGCCGGGACCACACTGGAGCCGCACGGAGCCTCCAGCCCCGGAACGCGTGAAGGACTTCGCCAAGGATTTTGGTACGCATGCGCGGCTTCGACCACTGCCCCCCTCCCCCCAGGGCCTCCCAATCTCTCTTCTGATTACTAGAGAAATAACCAGAATATATGTCGGGCGATTGCCGTTTTAAATATATATATATATATATATATATATATATATATATATATATATATATATATATATATATATATATATATATATATATAATTCTTCCTTCTGAAGATGTATTATTAATACGAAAGTACTTAAGGATATTCCTGTTTCAATTCTTCCTTCGTGGTCTGACACTGTCACATTTTTCATCACATGTTAATTTTCGTGATTTACACACACACACACACACACACACACACACACACACACACACACACACACACACACACACACACACACACACATATATATATATATATATATATATATATATATATATATATATATATATATATATATATATATAAAATACTAACCCAATATTAAGGAAGCACAAGAAATATTAACTGAGTATATTTCGGTTCCAAACGGACCCACTTCAGCAGTGAAGTAGCTCCTGGTCACTAGAATTAACTTTCAAGTTGAATTGGAGTTCCGATGACCAAGTTTTCTTCCTGGATGTCTTAGTAATACCAAGCAGCTCACTCACCTCCACACACACACACACGCACACACACACACACACACACACACACACACACACACACACACACACACACACACACACACACACACACACACACAGCAACCCTTCCTCCACCGCCTCGGTAACCCGTGGCGATAAGGCACAGAGTAGCATTGCGGGTCTTTTTCCTAAGACCATTGTGTATGGGACCCTCAGAGTAGTTAGTCATTGAAACAAAGAAAATGCAACTAGTAAATGGGGTGTAAATTACTCATGGTTTACCTCGCGGGTGGTACACGTAGGTATGATGGAAAGTGGAATTTCTTAGGAGCTGTTGAAGACACTGACACCTTTTCTAAAGGTGTAATCACGCTGCTGATAGTTAGATGAGAGTGGATCATATACTTGAAGAACTTCTACAATGTGTCGCTGTAGCTGTTCATTATTTCGGTGATGCTGGTCAGGAACTCTCTGAATATGGTTGAATTTTGAGTAAAAATAATTTGATCTTAAATAGAATCTATTTATTTATTTATTTATTTATTTATTCATGTTGTTTTTACATTGTAAGTTATCACGGGAGAGAACTTGTCGACCTGATTGTATATTAAGAGCCTTGTGGATCCAAAATGACCATGAAGAATACCTAGACAACATTAGACCTCAAAAGGCCTGGTCGACGACCGGGCCGCAGGGACGCTAAGCCCCGAAATCATCTCAAGGTAAGGTAACATCCGTCTGTTTAACGGCTGTGTCGTGCCAGTGGTTCGAGAGGACGTTTGCAATCATCTTATTCTGGAATGAATGGTGAGATGAATATTGTGTTGAGTGTTGATGGAATCGTAGTATGAGTAGAAACTCCAAAAGTAGAAACTCCGAAAGTAGAAACTCCAAAAGTAGAAACTCCAAAAGTAGAAACTCCAAAAGTAGAAACTCCAAATTCCAAAAGTTATATTCAACAGTATCCATTCCCAGCCCGTCCTCCTAAGGATACCCAACGTAAGGAAACCGTCGTACTAAGGTGTCCTTACCCCAACCTACCTGAGGACCCAAAACAGAAAACGGGACAGTATGTAAATTTCTCGACCCGCTACCATTTTCTAGTACGATAATTTTTTTAGCCTTAGGTAGATTATACGTCAAAATGCAACGTTCTATTTAGGAGGACGGATTGTCCATTCCATGGACAATCCCCATTCAAGGGATTGTTAAATGTAGCTTTGAGGCCCACACAATCTTCTACACAAAATGATATTCTAGGAAATCGTATTTTTATTATTATTATTATTATTTTCTACCACAGACGTGGCCACACATTTACAATGCTAACCAGCATATTTACATTTTCTTCTGTCCTCCATGGACAGGGTAAGCGAAACGGCATAGCGACGCCCACTCATTCTTCTGGTCGGCGTTCGATCCCCACTGGTCCAAAGGAGTTTACATCATCCCTGTCGGAGCTCCTATCGTGTCCTCGTATCCCTTCCCTGCGCTATGTAGTCACACTGATACTGCACTTTCTCCACGTAACTCTATGCGGTGTCTGTTTGTTGCTCTCTGCGAGTTAGGAAGGTTACGAATACACAGAGGCACCAGGGGCCTTCCATTATTTATATGCCATCTATTGCAGTGTGGGCATTGTACTGTACTTCCGCCTCGACGGTCCAAGAGGTGGTGAAATGGATATTGTTAAACGGAGCATGGGGAGCCTTCAAGCTTATATACAGTCAATGGTACACCCAACATTAATCATATTATTCAGCGCATCATTTACCACACTCGAGTATCATTGGGGAATATATATATATATATATATATATATATATATATATATATATATATATATATATATATATATATATATATATATATGTATATATATATATATATATATATATATATATATATATATATATATATATATATATATGTCGTACCTAGTAGCCAGAATGCACTTCTCAGCCTACTATGCAAGGCCCGATTTGCCTAATAAGCCAAGTTTTCCTGAATAAATGTATTTTCTCTATTTTTTTTCTTATGAAATGATAAAGCTACCCATTTCATTATGTATGAGGTTAATTTTTTTTTAATTGGACTTAAAATTAACGTAGATATATGACCGAACCTAACCAACCCTACCTAACCTAACCTAACCTAACCTATCATTATAGGTTAGGTTAGGTTAGGTAGCCGAAAAAGTTAGGTTAGGTTAGGTTAGGTAGGTTAGGTAGTCGAAAAATCATTATTTCATGAAAACTTGGATTAATAGGCAAATCGGGCCCTGCATAGTAGGCTGAAAAGTGCGTTCTGGCTATTAGGTACGACATATATATATATATATATATATATATATATATATATATATATATATATATATATATATATATATATATATATATATATATATATATATATATATATATGTTTCATTGAATATGACCGCATATTCTGTGTTTATTATTTTCTGGTTTAGGGCTTCTATCCCTCTAACTATTTTCTTAGCATCAGGGCTTAATTGAAATAGGAGTTCTCCAAAACTCATTTTCGTACTTTTGAGGTGAAGAAAAGAAGTGATTTACTATAGAGTGTATTACACTTATTTATATAATTTGCACAACGTTTCGAACCTCAGGTTCGGTCATATTCAATGAAACATGTTTGAAAGAAAACCTGCTGCCAGTATACACCAATATATATATATATATATATATATATATATATATATATATATATATATATATATATATATATATATATATATATATATATATAATATGACAGTGTCAGACCACGAAGGGAGGATTAAGACAGTAATTACCTTAAGTACTTTCGTATTTAATAATTCATCTTCAGAAGGATGGATTTGCAGTTCAGTTGTTGTTGTTATAGATTCAGCAGCTCGGAACAACTTCCAAGTAGCACGGGCTATGCTGAGCCCGTAACTTACCTAGTACAGGAGCGGTGCAAGTAGCACGGGTTATGGTGAGCCCGTAGTGGACTTACCTGACACAGGAGCGGTGCTGTCTTACAGTTCAGTGGGTATGGATATATATATCCAGGAAAGAGGTGAGGTACAAGGTCATTAATGAGATAATGGAGATATTAATAAGGTATTAGTGAGATAAATGTGATAAATTATTAATATCCCATTATCTCATTAAAGACATTGTACCTCACCTAACCTCACCTCTTTCATGCCTGTCTAAACATTTCTGAATAAATTCCTATCTTAATTCTCCCTTCGCGGTCTAACATATATATATATATATGAGGTGGTACTCCCTTCCATACAATATATATATATATATATATATATATATATATATATATATATATATATATATATATATATATATATATATATATATATATATATATATGTATATATATCACCATAAATTGAAGGTAACTTCAGGAATCGAAGAGAGTTAAGAAGATTTGAGAGTGGATATAGTTCCAACACTGACACCAGAGACACAAAGAGTCAGGTTAACAAGGCAGTATATGGGGAAGCTGACAAACATCGTTTAGAAACCTAAATCAGGATGTTTTCTAGGCAAACTACACAAATTTTGAAAGATCAATACTGGAATATGCAGCTCCAGCCTGAAAGCCATACCTTGTGAACCATAAAACTAATGCAGGCGATGAGTCACAATAACGTGGCTGAAGTATGTTGACCAGACCACACACTAGAAGTTGAAGGGACGACGACGTTTCGGTCCGTCCTGGAACCGACTTGAGAATGGTCCAGGACGGACCGAAACGTCGTCGTCCCTTCAACTTCTAGTGTGTGGTCTGGTCAAAATGAAACTAATGTTGAAAAAGTGCAGAGAAATGCAACTAGACAAGTGCAAGAGTTCTGTTGTTGTTTTTAGATTCAGCTTCTCGAAACAATAAGTTCCAAGTAGCACGGGCTATGGTGAGCCCGTAGTGGACTCACCTGGCACAGGAGCGGGGCAGTCCTGTGCAAGAGCAAAGAGGGGCTAAGCTATAAGGATAGGGTGAAGGAATTGGACCTCACCTCATTGGAGGATAGAATAAATAGAAGAGACATGATAACAACATGTAAGGTACTGAGGAGGAATAGTCTTGGTAGGCAAGGACAGCCTCTTTTTAAGTTAAGAGAAAGTAGGAAATACTCACACTCTTTACGAGTGAGAGGAGAAGCTGTGGAAGCCACCTCTACCCCACAACTTAAAGGCCAGATTCGACAAATAGTGTGAACGTTAGAATAGAGCTTTAACGCAACGGATACAAGGCAATCAACAAGGCTATCAAAGGTAGGGCAAAAAGAGCTGGAACTTACTACCCTGTAGTCAATGATAGATAACTACTGATAGATATGTACCCATCACTGTCACCTATAACTACCAACACAGTCACTAATCATCACCAAATCTGTCAACCATCACGACCAACGCTAACTCAACCCATCCTCTAGGAGAATGCATCGCATTTTGACATGTAAACCCCCATACGGTCAAAAAATAATGTACTAAAAATCATAGTGGCTCCCAAAATATATGTGAGCTTCCGTTTTCTGTTTGTGGGTCTAAGGTTACGTTAGGTCCGGCCAATTAAGTACAACAATTTAGCAACGTAGTGAACGCCCAAGAGGACGAACTGCAAAACTAGAATAGAACGCATTAAACTTATCAAAACAGAAATGTGATTATGATCATGAAATTTGAGTCACTGAAAAAAATGTTAAATCTCTTATTTGCCAATATTCCACTTCAGGAAACAGTAAATATTTGTGCTGACAATTTATTCTCAAAGTGCGTGCTTGGTAGTGGATGTAAATGGCCTTAATTGCGAGAACAACAGGCCACGGCCGCCAGTGATCACCCATATCTCAATATATATATATATATATATATATATATATATATATATATATATATATATATATATATATATATATATATATATATATATATGTGTGTGTGTGAAATAGTAATAATAATTACATGTCGCCCAGAGTTCCCCATGTCGCTCCAGAACTCATCCCAATCACCATAAGGTTGATGGCTTAAACGAATTTTCTAATGGGTATAAAACGACCATTACACAGAAGATATACCAGAACAATGTCAACACAAAATACGTGGTATACTTGTATGATAGCCACTCCATGGAAATAGAAGCAATAAAACCCGCCCGCTATCGCATATAGAACACATTTTCCAAAAATACACTGTGTGTGTTTCTTGAGAATTCTTGTTGAATTTTATTTATTATAAGTTACATGCATGACGTGGATTCCTACACACTACAGAAAAAGTAATTTCCATTGTTTACATAGTTTTTAAACTTAAAGGAAAATGAAATAAAATTCCTTACCTTAAATCGAAAAGAAAAAAGGGCTTCTATTTTTAGGTGTTCTAATGAAAAGTATAAAAAACAATTTTTTTTTCATGAAACGAAAATTTTTCCACGAAGGAAGGATGAGACGGGGAATTCCTGAAACACTTTCGTATATATCAATACATCTTCAGAAGGATGAATATTACAAGTCAGTGGTGGATATGTAGGCAGGAATGAGCTGAGGTGAAAAACAATGTCTTTGTTGACAAACATACGAGGAAGGACTTTTGCAGTTTCTTAAACAATTAGCAAAAGCTGAGACGAAAATTTATTGGAGGTGAAACTGGAACTTTCATAGAGCTTTGATACATATGAGACGGCAGCTTGTAAGAATCGAGACAGTACTTTCCTTTAATGGTGATGGTACTTTTCTGAAGCTGAAATGGTATACTTTTCTGAAGCTGAAATGGTATACTTTCCCTGGGGTTGAGATGGTACTTTTCCAGAGCTGAGTTGGTACTAACCTGGAACAAAAAATGACACATTGCAAGAGCTATTGCGTTACTTCCCAGGTGTTTAAATGTTACTGTACAACAACTAAAATGTGTCCTTCCAGCGGCTAATATGTAACTTTCCAGGGGCTTATATGTTACTTTACAGGAAGTAATAAGTTACTTTCCAGGAACTTAAATGTTTCTTTCCAGGAGCTGAGATGTTACTTTCCAAGAGCTAAGATGTTACTTTCCACGAGTTGAGATGTTACTTTCCAGGTACTTATGTGTTACTTTACAGCAAATAAGATGTTTTTTCCAGGAACTGATATGGTCATTTACAGCAGCAGAGATATTATTCTCCTCGAGCTGAGATAGTACTTTCCAGGAGCTAAGATGGTACTTTCCAGGCTCTAAGATGGCACTTTCCAGGAGCTAAGATGGCACTTTCCAGGATCTAAGATGTTACTTTCCAGGAGCTAAGATGGTACTTTCCAGGCTCTAAGATGGCACTTTCCAGGAGCTGAGATGGCACTCTCGATAATATTTTACCCCCCAATGCTGTTAAATATATTCCATGCAGATTCCTCGCCTAAGTCTTTGAGTTCAGTAAATTTACTTATCGTTTCTGTTTCATATGAAGGAAAACCCTCACTTTCAATCTGCATAATTCATTCAAGTTGACGTTTTCTATGTGAAAACTTTTGCACGATAAAGTTCAGTGTTACGAACAGTAGTGTTTCATCAACACTAGTCGTCTGAGAGTGTTGTCTGCCTGGTATTGTCGGGTGTTTCTCATACTTATATAAAAAAAGTTTCAAGGCAAAAAATGGTTTCTTGTTGTCATGGTTTGAAAACCTCTAAGGCTTGTTGAGATTCCATTACATCAGACCATCCACAATAGTTGCCTAACGCCCAAGTGCTTCACCTAGCCCTATTTAGTGCTAGGTGAACAGAGCCATCAGGTGAAAAGGAAACGAGTCGAAATATCTGGTCCTAACCGGGAATTGAACTCGGATCAAATATAACGAATTATTAATTAAATTTCCTATGATTATAAAGCTGTTTGCCCCCGTATCTCATGCAGATTTAACAAGGTCCTGGAAATTCCTGATCTCCCGCGTTACCGGGCTGGGTGAGGGGACGAGCCCAGTGTAATCTAATCATACAGGAGAATAGGTCGACCATATTCTGGTAGTTCAGTAGGTAGAGTGAATGTTCATCACCCCATCCTTCATGCATCACCCCATCCTTCATGCATCACCCCATCCTTCATGCATCACCCCATCCTTCATTCATCACCCCATGCTTCATTTATCACTCCATCCTTCATTTATCACCCCATCCTTCATTCATCACCCCATCCTAAGCTTATTCATGTCTGACTGATAATTCCAGCGTCCAGATAGAGTACCCTGACTGACCTACGACACTCCCATACCCCAGAACTCACAAAGCATCTTGCCTCAAATCTTGGTACAGACAAATAAACAAAAAACGTTCTCTTTCATAGACATAAATTAGCCTCAAATCAGATTCATATGACCCTAGAATCCCACTCTGGTCATTTGTCAATTTCAGTTCATTTGTGATAAAAACAACAAGGGAAATGTATATAACAACTTAGTTACAACATTCATTCACATTTATATTTACAGCAGGTCTACTATTGAAATGTTATGTTCACTATTTCCTCTCATTATTTCAACAATATAAATCTACCGGAAATCAACTATATAAAGTTTCGGAAATCCACACACACTCAAAAATACACACACACACACACACACACACACACACACACACACACACACACACACACACACACACACACACACACACACACACACACCACACACACACACACACACACACACACACACACACACAATCTACCTGTTGATTGACGGTTGAGAGGCGGGACCAAAGAGCCAGAGCTCAACCCCCACAAGCACAACTAGGTGAGTACTAGGTGAGTACACACACACACACACACACACACACACACACACACACACACACACACACACACACACACACACACACACACACCACACACACACACACACACACACACACAAAATAATGGGAAGAGAAAGACGACAGAGGAAGAGGCGGTTTGGCACTGCTGGCGAAGAGAACCTGGATCTTTGAAGAGAGGTGTCAAACAACTACAGAGCCACCATTGTGGGATCCAATTCTTGCTGGGTTCACGAGCCAACAGCACAATTCTTCAGTCACAAATAGTACATTTCAATTACAAATAAATAGTAAATGCACACACATCCACTCAAGTATGACCCATTAAAATCCCATCACCCTCTCCGCCAGTATCCTCCCTTCTCCCCTCCTAGAAACATCCCCCAGCCTTCCCCACTCGATACCACCAAACTCCCCCAACACCAGACATTAACTCTCCATGATTTCCCCCCACCCTCACTCCCCAACACCCACACAGTTCTCTCTTCCCTGCTGGGGTCTCCCCTCTGCCCTTCTCCAGTCATCAGCACACCCTATATTCCCCACACACCCCCACACACCCCACACATCCCCCCCCCACACACCCCTCAAACACCCACACACCCCCACACACCCCCAAACACACCCCACACACACACCCACACCCCCAAACACCCCCACACACCCCACACACACCCACACACACACCCAAACACCCCCACACACCCCACACACACCTACACCCCCCCCCACACACCCACACACACCCACACACACCCCCACATCCCCACACCCCCACACACCACTTCTGAAGCATTCTCTGCCAAAGACCAGCCCATCAGACAGCCTCTTTGCATGCCTTTGAGCCTACACCCCTTCCCACCTCAGATGAAAGGCTCTCTCATGAGACACTAAGATCAATGATACTGGACAATGACTCTCAATGCTTGGTACACAAATGACGATGGAGTGCCGACTACGTCAGACGGTCTGCCAGAGAGACCAAGGGAGCCTGGACCAGGCACAGCTGCCAGAGTGGAGAAAAAACTAACACTAAGGGCAATAAGTGCCACATCCCACATGAAATATTATATATAAAAGAAGAAAAGAGGGGGCAAAGGAAGGGGAGGGGAATTCTGTGGAAATAAATGTTGGGGGGGAGGAAATGACAATGTAGGGGCAACAGGAACATGCAGCGAAAGTGGCAATGATCTTCATCCTTTACGAGAACAACACGAACTCCAGTACAGGAATTTTCCAGCAAGGTTAGGAAAAAAAAGTCGGTCATATGACGGTAAACTTACTAGTCATGTAGGAATTAATTCATGGAAGAATACATTGAAATCAATGAGTCCTCTAGAAGAGATATGGAGGAAAAATAGTTTAGAAACAATTATGGGGAACTAACTCAGTTTGCTTTCGTGGACACAGGATCAAGTTAAGGTGACATTCCAGATATGGAATATGAATTTCTCCTTGAAGATGAAATAGCTGTTATGTTTCATCTCTTGGTTATGTGATGTCAAAATCTACTACTGCCTCCCTACTACAAATTCGGAGGAAGGGTGAAGAAAGATGACAGTAGCATTCAATAAAAGAACTGCCAAAAAGTTAGAGAATTCCTAGAAGAGTGTGAGAGAGAGTGAGAGGTCAGGAGAAAAATCTTACTCAGAAAAGATGGACTAAATACACACGAAAATGCCAGGAAACTGAGACTAAGTTTATGAGAAAAGCAGTAGAAGCCATGATGAGGATTCGAACCTGTTCTCTGGGAAAACTCCCAAACATACGCCCTAAACCACTCGGTCACTACATGCTCAAAAAGCAACACAATCAGGGATTCAAATAAATCAAGGTTTCGGTGGAAACCTCGAAGATTCAGTTGAATCCCCACCACCCATGTATCATCCTGTAAAATTGGGCAACCCAGGTGCTAGTCTCAAGCACCTGGGTTACAGCCTAGACAGACAGACAGACAGACAGACAGACAGACAGACAGACAGACAGACAGACAGACAGACAGACAGACAGACACAAACAGACATCCTATTTAACAGATATAGATGGGAGATTAAACTTGCATATTAATTGAAGTCCCTTGTGGTATATCCCTATTTTCATAGTTTGATCATAAATGATTAAATAAGTAACCTAAATTAATTGTTCCTTTTAAATATACAATAGTTAAAAACAATAAAATGCATTTTTTTAAATGTTTCTAATGCCTAGCGATGCCGAGAGAACCCTCGAAAATATTACGATGACTTACAAGACAAACAAAAACACATGTTCTTCCCTGTGTTTGATGTACTTGTCTACGAGGCGGGATTTGAATTGTCCAGGACTGAATGTGTTGGTCAAACATCCACACCTGCAACAGTGAAGTAAATGAGTAAATTGCAGTCGTCTTTTTGCCTCATTTGCAACGTAACTTGTAGGGAATAAGGGAGATAAGAGAGAATCCGATGAATCTGATGATTCCGATGAATCTTATGGTGCACGACGTATTGCATAACGAAAGCTTATAATGACCGAACCACATATTAGAAAGGAAGAAAGGACGACGTTTCGGTCCAACCTGGACCATTATCAAGTCGGACACTATCACACACGACTTGATAATGGACCGAAACGGACCGAAACGTCGTCGTTTCATCATCTTGTGATGAGTGGTTTGGTCACCATATCTTCAACCACGTTATTATGACACGACGCCTGACACGTGTCATAATAACGAACAGGTCGACCATATTCTGACCTATGAACTACGTAGGCCTATGAACAACAGGACGGCTGGTGTACAATTTCTGTTCTACACGACATGCTGTGTCACGACTGCTGTTGCACATGTGCAATACAGTATAATTTATTACATCACAATAGCTCTCGCAAAATCTTATGTTGCATTGCATGCTGCGTGTTGCATTGCATGCTGCGTGTTGCATTGCATGCTGCGTGTTACATTGCATGCTGCGTGTTGCATTGCATGCTGCGTGTTGCATTGCATGCAGCGCATACTGCATCATAGAGACTAGCGAACAATTATTTTTCCCAGAAGGTCACACTGTCAGTCAGCATTTCTATACGAACGTTTAAAATTTCTCGGAAAAACAGTTAATTAAACCAATACGAAACAAAATTCTGTCGTTTCGTGCCCTCAATATGACCAGTTTTAAAAATTTGGACCATTGTTAGTTTTTCTTTTGTACAAAACATCCGGCTGTGTTTTGTTCCATTAATAGTAGAGCTTACTAATAAAAAAAATATTATTTTTAACTAAATATTTTCAACTCACACATGATGATAAATTAAAACAAGTTGGAGTGAAATTTTGGCTGAAGCAAATGTTGTTACGTAATATTGTTGTGAAGCAGGACGATTATAGGGTCATCAGCAGACGTTTCGACGCTCGTAAGAGGATCAGCAGACGTTTTGACGCTTGTGAGAGGATCAGCAGACATTTTGACGCTCGTGAGAGGATCAGCAGACGTTTTGACGCTCGTGAGAGGATCAGCAGACGTTTTGATGCTTGTGAGAGGATCAGCAGACGTTTTGACGCTCGTGAGAGGATCAGCAGTCGTTTTAACGCTCGTGAGAGGATCAGCAGACGTTTTGACGCTCGTGAGAGGATCAGCAGACGTTTTGATGGTCGTGAGAGGATCAGCAGACGTTTTGATGGTCGTGAGAGGATCAGCAGACATTTTGACACTATATGTCAGAAGAGCGGCAGTGGCATGTAGAATTTATGGATGACCAGCAGACGGGATGAAGTTAGGATGATGAAAAGGGGTACAATCAACTTTAAACTGCTACAAGGTGTATAGAAGACCTTAAAATGATCAACAGGGGAATAGACAAGTTTAGGATGATGCAGTTGGGTGACAGACGACTTTAGGATGATCAAAAGTGGTATACTGCAGGACGATCATGACGGCAGGATGATCAACAGTAACAGGAAGGCCTCTACAAGCGCTGACCAAAAATGTACATTTTGAAGCATTAAATGGAGAACCTTTAATGGTAGATAACGTGGCGCTGGGAGGGCTCTTGCTTTGGTCAAGGGGCACTCCCCTGACCAAAGGGGCACTCCCCCTGACCAAAGGGGCACTCCCTTGACCAAAGGGGCACTCCCCTGACCAAAGGGGCACTCCCCTGACCAAAGGGGCACTCCCCTGACCAAAGGTGCACTCCCCTGACCAAAGGGGCACTCCCCTGACCAAAGGGGCACTCCCCCTGACCAAAGGGGCACTCCCCTTGACCAAAGGGGCACTCCCTTGATCAAAGGGGCACTCCCCCTGACCAAAGGGGCACTCCCCTGACCAAAGGGGCACTCCCCTGACCAAAGGGGCACTCCCCCTGACCAAAGGGGCACTCCCCTGGCCAAAGAGGCACTCCCCCTGACCAAAGGGGCACTCCCTTGACCAAAGGGGCACTCCCCTGGCCTGTCTTGCATTCCCTGCATCCGGCAGGGGAGGCAAGAGAGGCAAGATATATTAGGGAACGGGTAGTTAGAGGAGCAGGAGAAGGCGTGAAGGGCGCATCTAGTGCTAATGGAGGGTAGGCGAGTCACATTATTCCTCTGTGTCTGGCTTTGCCTTTGTGTTAGTAAACTGTAAACTGTTGCGTTGTGTGTAAATGGGTTCTAAACTTATAAACTTAATGGGCTTGCAAGCGAGCATTAAACTTGTGTACGAGATGTGTGGCATCCCTTTACCTGCAGTCGTTCAAACAAAAGCGACTGTAGTCGAATTCCCAGAGGCGCTCTATCCGCCCCCTTCCCTAGGGAGAGTGAAGTGGATGGAGCCAGAAGTGCTGAAGGTTACCTGTAGTTGTACGAACTGACTCACCTGACTCACCTGGAGTCATAAGAGGAGTCACAGTAACAACACCCTCACTCGTCACTGTGAGGGGGTTACTGTGACTCCTGCGTCTAGGCCTCTCTCTTATACTCACTCAAATTCGAGTTGTGGCACTTTGTTTGCAAGAGTACACTTGCCTGTGGTGGAGGAGGCTGAGTAACCCCCTAAACTAACCTTACCGCTATGTAGGTGTTGATGTGCACCTGGTCTCACTTTGGCCTTAAGTCCAATGCTATGCCATACGGCCAGGTATCTGACTTCCTAAGCAAACTCTTGCCATTAACATAAATAAATAGACCTCTCCCACGCATATTAAATGAATAGTCTTTCTCCCACAGTGGTAATTAATTAGAACCTCACAGAGAACTTAGTAGAGTTCTGCGTTTGGGGCGACTTCTGTACCATCGTGGCTGAGTCGGTTAAGGCAGGTGGCTGGGAATCACCAGAACGCGGGTTCGAGTCACTCCATTGCCTCCAGATGATTTTCATTGATATATTGGCACTCTGATTTCCTTGAAACATACTAGCTTATCTTATGCTCACTCGAAAGTCATTCCTGGGCTCTTGAGCACGTTATCACCTATCAACCAGCTCGAAATCTGTCACACTGGCTGATAGACACACCCCGACATGTAGTAGTATTCATTCCTTTGACCACACCAAAGGAGAAGCAAGTGGCCAAGTTCTGGATGTGGCGGATCATTCCGAGGGCGTCTCAATAAGCAAAAGGCATCGTAACTGACAACTCCAACCACTACAGTTTATCTGTTCATGTAAACTAGTATACTTTTCCTGGCATGATGGCAGGCAAGCTGTGTTTAAAGCAAGGCAGAGTATTACGTGCGTTACAAAGTGCAGATACAGTCATGTTAATTGACTACGGTTATTAAGTGAAGAGAGAATACATGTCATAAATGGTCTTGTCATTAATGATCTGTCACAAGAGCACGTCGAGCACAACAGCTACCACTGTGGTGGACACGACTCTTGGGGCCAGATTCACGAAAACACTTACGCAAACACTTACGAACCTGTACATCTTTTCTCAATCTTTGCGGCTTTGTTTCCAATTATTAAACAGTTAATGAGCTCAGAAGCATCAGGAGGCTGTTTATAACTTAATGCTGATATATTAACACTATAACAACAGTTGAATGGGTAGTTTTCATGCTTATAAACTGTTTAATAAATGTAACTAAAGCCGTCAAATTTGAGGAAAGATGTACACGTTCGTAAGTGCTTGCGTAAGTGCTTTCGTGAATCTGGCCCTTGGCTCATTAGTGTGTAACCGCGGGTACCAACCAAGTCATTCCCTTCCCCCCCCATTCCTTAGACCCCTCACTCAGATCTTCCTCCTCCTCCTCCTTGGTACATCACTCATTACATTAATCTCTTCCGCCGTGCCGCCATAAATCATGACAAACCTGTCATAAGTTCTCATAAAAATATTGATAATGTACTCTTCCATTCCTTGCAGTTTTCTGATAGATGATGCCTTTCCTCGTATCATTTTTTTCAGCTCGTTAAATATCAACTTTCTAACATCAACCGGGTCATCAATTCTTGTTCCAATAAAGCGGAGTCTTCGACTTGCCAGCATTAAGTAGAGCTCGGGTAAGTGGAGCCTCATTAACGCTTCTTCCGTATTCCAAACTTGATTACTTTGTTATCTGCGCCTGTCTCAGGGCGTGAGCATGTCTTGAGATGCAGCTTCAGCATGCCTCGAGGTGCAGCTTCAGCATACGTCTATACAGCTTCAGCATGCCTCGACACACACACATTTTTCTATACTCTCCATTCCAGTGTTTACATTCTTGTTAAACTATTTGTATAATATGCAAATTTTTAATTTACCATTTTCTTCATCAAGGAAACAATAGAGTTCATTAAGAGTGCTGTCTTCCTCCTCCCCCCTCCTCCTCCACCTCTTCCTCCTCCTCCCCCCCCCTCTTCCTCCTCCTCTTCCCCCTCTTCTTCCTCCTACTTCACATCCACAACACGGCAACGCCAAAATAAGCCACACCATTCAGATATTAGTCGATATAACCATGTGAAACATTACTCAGAGAATCCTGATTCACATGTCCCTCGTGCTGCAGTTAATTACCTCGATAATTGGTAGCAATGTTGGTGAACTTTTTTGTATCTTAGTTCTCTTTTTGCACCAGGGAAGTGTTCACGAGCTCCGTGTATCTTCAATGAAATTTATTCTGGAAATTCTGTATAATTTCCGATTTCTACTAAATATGGTGACAACAAAATGGCTCTACCGTTTCCATTTGGTAGGCAACATGGTCTCATATAGGCCACATGTCTCATATAGGCCACATGGTCTCATATAGGCAACATGGTCTCATATAGGCCACATGGTCTCATATAGGCCACATGGTCTCACATAGGCAACATGGTATCATATAGGCAACATGGTCTCATATAGGCCACATGGTATCATATAGGCAACATGGTCCTCACATAGGCCACATGGTATCATATAGGCCACATGGTCTCACATAGGCCACATGGTATCATATAGGCAACATGGTCTCAATATAGGCAACATGGTATCATATAGCCACATGGTATCATATAGGCCACATGGTCTCACATAGGCCACATGGTATCATATAGGCCACATGGTCTCACATAGGCCACATGGTATCATATAGGCCACATGGTCTCATATAGGCCACATGGTCTCATATAGGCCACATGGTCTCATATAGGCCACATGGTCTCATATAGGCCACATGGTCTCACATAGGCCACATGGTATCATATAGGCAACATGGTCTCACATAGGCCACATGGTCTCATATAGGCCACATGGTATCATATAGGCCACATGGTCTCACATAGGCCACATGGTATCACATAGGCCACATGGTATCATATAGGCCACATGGTCTCACATAGGCCACATGGTCCTCACATAGGCCACATGGTCTCACATAGGCCACATGGTCTCACATAGGCCACATGGTCTCACATAGGCCACATGGTCTCATATAGGCAACATGGTCTCACATAGGCCACATGGTCTCACATAGGCCACATGGTATCACATAGGCCACATGGTCTCACATAGGCCACATGGTATCATATAGGCCACATGGTCTCACATAGGCCACATGGTATCACATAGGCCACATGGTATCATATAGGCCACATGGTCTCACATAGGCCACATGGTCTCACATAGGCCACATGGTCTCACATAGGCCACATGGTCTCACATAGGCCACATGGTCTCACATAGGCCACATGGTATCATATAGGCCACATGGTCTCACATAGGCCACATGGTAATCACATAGGCCACATGGTATCATATAGGATACATGGTCTCACATAGGCCACATGGTCTCACATAGGCCACATGGTCCTCACATAGGCCACATGGTCTCACATAGGCCACATGGTCTCACATAGGCCAACATGGTCTCACATAGGTCACATGGTCTCACATAGGCCACATGGTCTCACACAGGCCACATGGTCCCACATAGGCCACATGGTCTCACATAGGCCACATGGTCTCACATAGGCCACATGGTATCATATAGGCCACATGGTCTCACATAGGCCACATGGTCTCATATAGGCCACATGGTCTCACATAGGCCACATGGTCTCACATAGGCCACATGGTCTCACATAGGCCACATGGTCTCACATAGGCCACATGGTCTCATATAGGCCACATGGTCTCACATAGGCCACATGGTCTCACATAGGCCACATGGTATCATATAGGCAACATGGTCTCATATATCACTGGTTGTTTTACCCATATATATTCACCTCGTCTACAATTATACAATTAATATAA
>NC_091170.1:34127098-34143079 GCF_040958095.1 Procambarus clarkii
TCCATCGCATCATGACAACTCATTAACTACATTCCATCGTGCCAGAGGGCAAGGGCCGGGTAACTAACACATTCAATTACAGACAAACTTCCAGACTCAAGAGTTGTTCAAGGCCAAACGTTAAATTTAATGAAAATTCTTCTCTCCGAGCCTCGCGTATTTTGACGACCAGTAATTTTCTCAATAAAGTCACTGATTTGCTGTTTTTCAGTGCAATATTCGTCTATATTGCTAGAGCGGGTGTGCCTGGAACTCTTGGCAGTGAGTGTGCCTGGAAGTCTTGGTAGTCAGTGTGGCTGGAACTCTTGGTAGAATGAATGTGCCTGAAACTTTTGGTAGTGTGTGTGGCTGGAACTCTTAGTAGAGTGAAAATGCCTGAAACTCTTGGCAGTGTGTGTGTGGCTGGAACTCTTGGTAGAATGAATGTGCCTGAAACTCTTGGCAGTGAGTGCGGCTCGAACTCTTAGTAAAGTGAAAGTGCCTGAAGGTATAGGTACAGTGAGTGTGCCTGAGGCTCTGTGTAGCCTCAGGCACACTCACCAGATTATAAACAAAACCAATTAACATTTAAACATCATGTTTTAAATAATATGCTGGATAAATGATAATGCATTAATCATAACGTTTAAGACTTGTATTTAACGGGATTGAAAATTGATATAACGTGCCAATTCATGAAATAGAAAGGAATGAGAGCGGGTGAGGAAGACCCGAACCGCCAATATGTCCATTCCTGAACCTGCAAAGTTTTCTAAGACCATAGTCTCTATAGCTCCAACCTTGAGCAGGTAAACAAACAAAGCGATGTTGTGTTATAGACATAGATAATCATCCTATTCGAACCAGTTAATTTAACAAAGACCTCATCAATACAATGCAGGTTTCACCTATTTAGATCCAATCATCCAGTGTGGTGTTAGACTTGAACAAGTCGCTGGATGGAATGCGTCTTGGTGAGAAGGGCAGGAAAGCAATGTCCTTGAGGCATGAGGTCATTACTGGAGACCACTAAGCCTCTAGTGCTCAGAACTCCAACTGCGGAGTGAACACGAACGATGTAATTTCATATCTGAGCTCTGATTTGAGCAAAGTATTCGATTCCATTAGCATTCGCATAACAATGTGATATCCTGAACAATGTTAGTGTATTATGATCGTAAATTTATGTAATTCAATTAAATAGTAAATCAGGAATAGATGCTTGAAGAAGGAGAAATTAGACACACACACACACACACACACACACACACACACACACACACACAGAAGGGGGTGCCTGGTAGCCTGGTGGATAGCGCGTAGGACTCGTAATTCTGTGGCGCGGGTTCGATTCCCGCACCCGGCAGAAACAAATGGGCAAAGTTTCTTTGACCCTGAATACCCCTGTTACCTAGCAGTAAATAGGTACCTGGGAGTTAGTCAGCTGTCACGGGCTGCTTCCTGGTGTGTGTGTGTGGTGTGGAAAAAAAAGTAGTTAGTAACAGTTGATTGACAGTTGAGAGGCGGGCCGAAAGAGCAAAGCTCAACCCCCGCAAACACAACTAGGTGAATACACACACACACGAACTTATACGAGGGCACATAAAGTCGGTCTCAAACACACAAAAACAAACCCAAAGACAATCCTTCCCCTCATCTTTTTTCTTCCAGTCTCTTGCTTTCTCTCTCTCTCTCTCTCTCTCTCTCTCTCTCTCTCTCTCTCTCTCTCTCTCTCTCTCTCTCTCTCTCTCTCTCTCTCTCTCTCTCTCTCTCTCTCTCTCT
Source organism: Procambarus clarkii (assembly GCF_040958095.1). Classification (NCBI taxonomy): domain Eukaryota; kingdom Metazoa; phylum Arthropoda; class Malacostraca; order Decapoda; family Cambaridae; genus Procambarus; species Procambarus clarkii. The sequence goes on from NC_091170.1 coordinate 34,128,860, forward strand.
CTCTCTCTCTCTCTCTCTCTCTTTGTCTCCTCTCTCTCTCTCTCTCTCTCTCTCTCTCTCTCTCTCTCTCTCTCTCTCTCTCTCTCTCTCTCTCTCTCTCTCTCTCTCTTCCTCTCTCTTTGTCTCCTTCTCTCCTCTCTTTCTCTTCTTTTGCTTCACTCATTCGTTCTCCAATTTTCACATTGTTACTCTCACACTGTTTTGAACATCAACATCCATGACCAAGATTATAAGATGGGCTTAGGATGCTGTTTGTATGATAAGTGGTGCTTTAAAATGGAGAATCCAATTACATTTTCCCAGATTTAGTTCAGAAATCTCCCCCGAGAATTCGAGTGCGGAATGAATGGACCCAACAATACCAGGCCCCGATTAAAGCTGCATTTTGGAAAATTGCAGTGAAGAGGTGACGGGCGATCATGCAATATTTTACAAGTTATGCATTCTGCTTCAGTGAATTCACATTGCTATGGATTTTATCTGATGCATTATATATTTTTATTCAATAGTTTTCCATTACCTGAAATTATCTTGATTGATGTTGAATGAGTCAATTATGAAAGTTGACCAGTTGCTGGAAGAAGGTAAATTTGTCAAGCCATTTTCAAGAAAGTAGATAGATAAAATGCACTTAATTACAGACCAGCATCACTGACAAGCATCCCCTGTAAAGTCCCTAAAAGAATAATCAGATTAAGACTGGTTACACACTTAGAGAGAATTAGGTTCATGAACAAACACCAACATGGGTTCAGAGAAGGGAAATCATACCTAACAACCCTTCTGGAATTCTATGATAAAGTATCAAGAATATGGCAGGACATGGGAAGGATGGACAGATTGCATATTCATGGACTGCCAAAAAGCTTTTGAAACAGTATCTCACAAGAGATTGCTATTCAAACTCGAGAGGCAGGCGGGAGTAAGCGGAAAAGCCCTAGCTTGGGTAAGGAATTACCTAAGAGAGCCAGAGAGTAAAAGTAAGGGGCGAGAAGTAGGATTAGTGAAGAGTAAGGGGTGGAGTACCTCAAGGACCAGTGCTGGGACCAGTTCTATTGGTCCCAGCATCGGAATGGTGAGCGATGGACCTCGCTCTCATCACAAGCGACATGATATTAGTCCAGGACGAACCGAAACGTCATCGTCTATTCACCTTCATGGTTAGTGGTTTGGTCATCAGACTCCTAAGGAATATCAATTAATAGATTTATTGAGTCCGACATCCCCCTCTTGATATTAACTATGTTTCTATTCCTCCAGCAAGGATCTGATCCAAGGTGATAACTTTCCTACCAGTCCCTGAGGCTACAACCTTCCTGATCAGGCCTTCCTCGGGTACAGTGTCATAAGCTAAGGTCTGTGTCAAGGAGTATTTTCTTTTTGCTCATTTACTCACTGCAGACGACAAGTTTGGTGGCGTCCATACGGCCATATTACATTCCGTGAGTGCTCTCTCACTGGGGTCTTCCCGACGCCTCTCCTACCACAAATACCCTACATTTGTCAGGTTAGAGAGCAGCAGTCATCAATCCGACGATCGCTGAAGGGCATCTCCTTGTAGGTTCCCTCCAGTCATTAACGTTTCTGATTCTCCTTATAAATTTCGCATCATGCAGAAACAAGGATAGAAGTTATTGAATTTTGTCCTGTGTTAGGTCGATGACATTTATCAAGAACTAGGACAGGTACCCGGCGGTGCCCGGGGTAGTCCGTTTCTACCTCCAAACACCTTCATTTAACTCCTCATCTTTTACCCTCTTTCCTCATTACCCCTTTCTTTCCTCTTCCCTTTTTCTTTCTCCCCCTTCCTCTGTGTGTGTGTGTGTGTGTGTGTGTGTGTGTGTGTGTGTGTGTGTGTGTGTGTGTGTGTGTGTGTGTGTGTGTGTGTGTTTGAGGGCGTAGGTTTGTGTGTTTTGTATCTATTTTAATGCTTGTGTGCATGTGAGTGAGTTTGTGGATACAGCTTGTAAACTACAAAATATATTCGGAGAATGAATTTAGTTTTTTTTTTACACGCTAGCTTGAGCTTCAGCATACTGATGCATGATATTATAAGCGTATGTCAATTTTCGGACTGAAATTGATTCTGAATACCCGTTCTCAGCCGGAACAATTAGTTCACTCGCATATCCTACAAAAGAGAAGAGCATAGCACAACTTAAACTTAGGGGCGGAGTGAGGGGTTCGACACAAAGCCAACTATTGTGGAGACACAATAGTTCCCCCTCTCAAGCCGTCGACGGCGAGGGCGCTTTGTGGAAAGGGCGGGAAACCCAGGATACGGAAAGGGGCCCTGCCATCGACCTCTCGTCTCCAGTGGAAGGAGTCCTCGCCGCCTGCCTGGATTTATTGCGACGAGAAGGTGATTCTGGCAGGACTGGAGGATTACTCTGATTGGAAGGATTTAGGACAAGGGGAGAAAATCCCTCCTGGCAAGATTCTTCGTTCGCCGAGAGATTCATAGCACCGTGTAAGGATTTTTGTTTGGGGTGAAGAAGAAGATTAGTGATGGGGATTACTAGTGAAGGTGTGGAGATTATTAGTGAAGATGGGGATAGTGAAGATGGTGAATTACAAATAAAAGTGTGGGAGATTACGAGTGAAGGTGGAGAGATTACTAGTTAAGGTGGGGAGATTACTGATGAATGTTGGGAGATTACTAATGAAGGTGGAGAGATTATTTTGTGGAGTGGAAGGTTTGTTTATGTGATGGAACGTTTATATGGAGAAATGTTTATATGGAAAAATGTTTATATGGAGAAATATTTATGGGACATGTTTATGTGGAATGTTTAAGTGGTAGAATGTTTCTTTATGAGTTTGAATGTTTGTGAATGTTGTGGAATGTTTAGTTATAATGTGGAATGTTTATCTATATATGGAAATGTTTGGTTATAAAGTGGAATGCTTGTTTATGCTGTGGAAGGCTTGTGTATGTGGTGGAATGTTTGGTTATGTAGGGAATCTTTGTCTATTTAGTGGAAAGTTAGCTTCTGTAGTGAAGGTTTCCTTCGGTAGTGAAAGGTTTCCTTCGGTAGTGGAAGGTTTCCTTCTGTAGTGGAAGGTTTCCTTCGGTAGTGAAAGGTTTCCTTCGTAGTGAAAGGTTTCCTTCGGTAGTGGAAGGTTTCCTTCTGTAGTGGAAGGTTTCCTTCGGTAGTGAAAGGTTTCCTTCGGTAGTGAAAGGTTTCCTTCGGTAGTGGAGGGTTTCCTTCGGTAGTGGAGGGTTTCCTTCGGTAGTGGAAGGTTTCCTTCGATAGTGGAAGGTTTCCTTCGATAGTGGATGGTTTCGTTCGGCAGTGGAGGTTTCCTTCTGTAGTGGAAAGTTTGTTTAAATGGTAGGTTTCTCATGTGGTGGAAAATATGTTTAAAGGAGGTTAAATACTTCTCTATGGGGTGACAGTTTTGTTCATGTGGTGGAATGTTTGTTCGTGGTGGGGGATAAAGAGGTGCTCGTCAAGCTGAAAGAAAGTTTGTGATGTAAACCGTTTACTTATGGGTAAATCGATTTGCTTTTTAGAGGCAGGTTTACTTTTCAGATGGGAGGCTGGCTTGTTGGCGAAAATGTCTAATCGTGGTGTGGAAGCATCCACGACTAAATGGTAGGGAGTGGTAAATGGTAAACTTTCCTTCATGTAACAATACATGAAGGAAAGTTTACTACTTTCGAAAGAATTGCTAGTTTACAAAGAGTTTAAACCTTGAAAAGAAATGATTTTCTGGATGTTCGAGAGAAAAAAACCTGCTTCGCCGAAACCAAAGGATGATTAGAGAGAGGGGGGGGGGGAGGTAAAACCATACATAATTTCCAATTATCTTGAGGTTATCTTGAGATGATTTCGGGGCTTTAGTGTCCCCGCGGCCCGGTCCTCGACCAGGCCTCCACCCCCAGGAAGCAGCCCGTGACAGCTGACTAACTCCCAGGTACCTATTTACTGCTAAAAAAGCAGTAAAAGCAAATTAAAGCAGATCTATCACAATAAACGATCAAACTGGCTTTTGGGAACACCAACCGGGACAGAGAGGTGACCAACGTAATGTAAACAAGGTCTCAAGGCACGCCTGGTGACCTGAGAGAAACGGAATTGCCTCTCCGGGACAGCTCTATATAGCGTCCAGGGCATGGGGGGGATGTGAGACTGAGAAAGGAGCTCTACACAGTCGGTCGGAAGTGAACTGCGTGTGTGACAGAGAAAGGCTATACCCCGGTGAGCGACAAAGACTATTCGACTGACCTGAGAAATTTGCATCTGTTATATGTGCTGGCTGAGTGTGTGAGATGAGCAGGGACTGTGGAAGCTTGTATCCGGTGCACGAGGCGGTGGTGGACTGAGCCCGTGTCATGGGTAATGGGGGAACCATTGGTGATGTACTGTATAGCTAAGCGTATGTGAAACACTATATAACTCCGTGGACCCCATGATGAAATACTACATGACTGACCCCCATGGTGAAGCACTCTGTTCCTTAACCCATAGTGAAACACTATATGACTGAACCCATGGTGGTACATGGTATGACTGAACCCATAGTTAAACAATATAAATAAATCTGTGGATAAACACTGTAATGATAGAATTACAAAACATTTGAATTGTGAAAGGAAAATTTTCAAAGTTTAGAAAAGAGCAGTCACAGATAAAGCTCTATAAATAAAAGTGAATTACTTGTTGGCTGAGAAAGAATACAATATATGTAGAACAGACGTAAGGCTGGCAGGGAACGTCTCCTGCTGCTCTGCTTGAAGGGTGAAAGAGCTTAGTAAAATAGGAAACATTGTTGAACACAATATCGCCTACATTATGTCATTTTCAAAATATTTTCAAAAAATATTTTCTCAGTTTTAGATAAAATAATAAATATATAACCTGTGTATTTTGGCCGATTGATAGTGTAATGATTTTGAATTAGCTAAATACAATTTCACAATGCCCTGGTAAACGTTTTATAATTGATTTATTAAAAGAGTTTTTAACTATAAATGAATAATTAAAATTGTTTTAACTACAATTTGTTTGTTGATATTTTGTGAAATATCGGTTAAGTACAGAATGTGTTATACTTTCTTTCTATATGTGCTTATTTTATTGGAAATCTAAGACTCTGAAACTGTTAGATAGCTTCAAACTGTTACTTCTGAACGAATTGTCTCTCTAGATATTGTCTTAAAAATATTGGCTTTCAAAAATTTTGTTTGTAGGTCTATCTTCTACCGGGCTTCAGACTTTAATAACTTAAAGCTTCTGTTTTCAATTTATTTTCAGACAACGGTACCTTGAAATTTTAGGTAACTACTAACATACTGCCAAAAGTAGATATTACTGATCAATTAGATGCTAAACCTGGAAACTTTAATTCGAGTGTCACTGTTGAACACTGGTGCTTAGATTTCCAGATGATTTTGACAGCATTATCTTACGTTTTTATTGTAGATTCCTGAAGTCAATACATGAAATCTTGTGCATATAATCGTTATCAGTTCAAATCAAAGATCACATCTCCTAGGGTCAGCTGAGTGGGAAAATTCTTAGGGGATCATTGCAGAATAATAGAAACGTTTTAGGAAATACAATCTTTTTTTTGCAATTTTTTATCTAAGACTAAGAATGATTTTCGATTAATTTTCGATTTATAGAGATTGGGCGCTATTTTTTTTGGAGATATATACAAGAGTTGTTACATTCTTGTACAGCCACTAGTACGCGTAGCGTTTCGGGCAGGTCCCTGGAATACGATCCCCGCCGCGAAGAATCATTTTTACAACCAAGTACCCATTTTGCTGTTGAGTTAAACAAAGGCTACAGTTAAGGATTTGGGCCCAGTAAATCCCCTCCCCGGCCAGGATACGAACCCATGACAAAGCGCTCGCAGAACGCCAGGCGAGTGTCTTACCACTACACCACGGAGACTGGTCAGAAGTAAAGTCGGAAGTAAAGGAAGAGAAAATATCTTTCTCTTTAGTTAATACATGATTACTGAGTACTGTTCTTTGACAGTACTCATTATGCATGTAGAGGTAAACAATTTCATGGGATGTTTACAATGTTTGTGTGTCGGTCGTACTGGACAATCTATCACGCACAGAAATTCCTGATTTATAGGCTATTGGTCTTGTTTGTGAATTTATTTTCCTGCGTGTTATGGATAAATTCAACATTTAAAGCTGTACATCAATTTCCATTAATTGTTAAAAATTATACTGAATTTAGCTCCATAAAATATGCTCCAGTTTTGTCAAGGAACAACTATGATCAGGAGAAAAATGGGAAGTTGTTGCGTTGCTGATTTCAACAAATGTTATGTCATTGTTACTTAAAGTTTCTTAAATTCAGCTGAAAAATGTGAACAGAGAGGAACATAAACTGAAATGAGGGGAAGCGTGTGGTCTCTCTCTGAGATCAATGAGAAGCTTGTATAATCTTCCCTCAGATATTAGAGGGGAGATTGTGTTCTAACACCGAGATGCTCTGAAAAGCGTTTGCTCTGTCTCTGAGATCAATGGTGAGATTGAAGGGTATCTCAGAGATCAAGGCAAGGCTTGTGCTCTTTTTTCAGAATTCAGGGGGGAAGATTGTACCCTATCCTCCAGAGTTTAGAATGTCTCAGGTAGTCTAAGGTGGTCTCAGGTAGTCTCGGGTAGCTAACGCTCTGAGTGTCTTCCGCAAATCATCAAGTGCTTACCGGAAACAGTCAGGGTCAGGTGTCACAGTCTGAGGGTATTGACAGAGGTTAAAATGACAGGATTAGTGGTTAAAATGATGGGGTCAGAGGTTAAAATGACCCTCTCCACAGAGTAAAATCTCTCTGAACTCCGGGGATTAAATTATGTGTCTTTAATGATCTCCATTAAATTCTTATCTTCACCCGATGATTTTTCTTTGAAGAGTTGTCCCTGAGAATCGTCACTAAAAAGATGTTTTATTCTCAATTAAACAAAATTAACGTAATCTGACATACCTTGTGAAAAATTGTATATATATATATATATATATATATATATATATATATATATATATATATATATATATATATATATATATATATATATATATATATATACATATAAAATGTGGGGTTTTCTCTGCCTCTTGTGGGTAGGAGTCGCACATCAAGAGCCAAAATTCTGTGACTGATTTGTTATCGAACTTGTCTCTAGCTTCAAAAATAGTCTTCAGCTGCAGAAATTCATGTTGAAAATCATCAGTGAATTTTTCAACTGACAATTTGAATGAATTTCGCACTAAATTCAACTCCTCATCAATGAGTTCAAAATATTGGCTGAATTAATTTTCCGGTGCTGTCAAATCTGCAAAATTATTTTTTTATTTTACAAATTCTGGAAGCAATTGGTCATCACCATCCGGAAAAACGAACTGATGATAGTTTTTCAAATATTGCAACTTTTATATTTTTTCCATTTCACTTAAAATTTTCCTGGTTGAAAATTAAATTTTCATAAAATCAATGAATTTTATGATGGTTGTATTCCTTCTTTGCATCTGATAATTAAATTTATTCCGCATTTCAAAAATATCTACCAAATTGGCTAGGCACATGATCCATGCCTCTTCATCTAATCAGGAAAAGAAATTCCACCTTATCCTGAACTTCAAAAAGTAATTTCAGCTCATCACAAAGCTCAGAAAATTGCTCAGTTGCATTTACTCTTGAGAGTTATCGAACATTTATGTGGAAAAGAAGCAAATAATGGCACGCATCGAGAGTTATATATAACTGCTTGAAAAGTGTCAACTGGAAGTTCCTCCTTTGACAACATTGAGAATCTGAATGTGATCCAAAAACTTTCCAAGTAGAGCAGGAAGTGTCTTCTGCAGGCCGGTGTTTCCTCTGTACAGCATCTTCAGACATTATCTCACAAAAGCTTCTCTGATTTAAAGAAAGATGAAACCTTTCCCAAACTATCTGAGGCCTCGGTAGTTGTTTCAAGAGGAGAACGAAAGAGAAATTCCTCTTTAAATGAACCTGGTTGAACATATGCTGGATATTGCTATAACTTGTTGCTATAACTGCAAGCTGCCTGAATGTATGATCAACCTGCATCTTGTATGGTTTTTGGGAACATGGGAACATGGGCTGCGAGTAGCCGCGTCCAACAGCCTGGTTGATCAGTCCGGCAACCAGGAGGCCTGGTCGACGACCGGGCCGCGGGGACGCTAAGCCCCGGAAGCACCTCAAGGTAACCTCAAGGTAAGGTAACTAATCGTTTTGTATCGATCTCAGTTTGGTTTCTTAAATAGTCGTATCGTAGTTGATCCGGTAAGAATAATGGCTGAGCTTTGGAATACATTATCTGTACATAAGTCGTCAGTAACCTTCCTCCATTACCTACAGGACCCTTATGACACTACATGAAGAGGAGGAAATTATCACAAGAAAGCACCAAGCCATTACGACTATATAGCACTTGGAAGGGATCAGGATAAGGATTTGGACGGGGGATAGGAAATAGTGCCCAACCACTTGTGGACGGTCGGGGAATGAAACGCCGACCTGCATGAAGCAAGACCGTCGTTCTACCGTTCTGCCCAGACACCACATGGAAATATGATAATTAAACTCACTACATTAATTCTCTGGATTCTGACAACACGAGCCAGCTAGTTGCTATTCCTTTAGAACTGCTATTTCTGTCGCACATTTTTTTTCAATGGTTTATTTTCGTATTTTTTTCCGGGGGATAGAGAGCCTGTGTGTGTGTGTTCCTATATGGTTTAGTTATGTATCAACGACTCTCCCATGGTCGAACCACTGATGCTTTTCTGGATGCTGCCCCACAACAGTTGCCTTAATGTGTCCAATCATTTCTGCCTCGCGTGGGAATCGAACCGGGCATCGTATATTGTCAGTCAAGAACAAAACCAACTGTAATACGAACCCCTTATGTATGAGTTGGGGCCGCCATCTCATCCTCTTATTGTTAAAACAGAACACTCCTCATTGTTGCCGTTTATAATATCGGACCTATTCCGACCGGGGTTTATTCTGCGATATACACAAACCACCTCACTATTTGCAATCAAACATTGTTTGATATTTTCTGTTAATGAAGCATGGCAATTAGAGTTGCTAGGAAACATGTTGACAGCCGTCCACTCTCATCCTGCGTGGTCGTTAACTTGTGTTACATGTGGTGTGTGTGAGGGCTACGAGGCTCTCACCTCACTGAAAGTTGTCATGTCTCATTCTTCCAGGGACCCACTACACCAGGGCCCCACAACATTAGGGCCCCACAACACCAGGGCCCCACAACACCAGGGCCCCACAACACCAGGGCCCCACAACACCAGAGCCCCACAACACCAGGGCCCCACAACACCAGAGCCCCACAACACCAGGGCCCCACAACACCAGGGCCCCACAACACCAGGGCCCCACAACACCAGGGCCCCACAACACCAGGGCCCCACAACACCAGGGCCCCACAACACCAGGGCCCCACAACACCAGGGCCCCACAACACCAGGGCCCCACACACCAGGGGCCCCACACCATTGACTAACAACACTTGGGAGTTCTCATAACTCTTGAATCCCAGAACACTATAGTGACTCACAAATCCGGTTAATTACAATATCAGGGGCCCCACACAACACCAGGGCCCCACTTCACCAGGGGCCCACTAGGGGTAGGGGGGGGCCCTACACGTAACATTGCCTGTGGTGCTTCTCTCAAAACAATTTCCGAGTCGCTGGCGAGGAGACGCTCTCTTCAAAGAAAATTTTTAGTCGTCCCCTGAGATCGGAAGCTGCGTTCTCAGACCCGGAATACACAGTGATGCTTCTTGATTTTACGAGGCTCGTTTCTTTTTTTCAATTTTGTCTTTGTTGCTTTTGTGTAGAGGGTAAACTTTTATTTTTATTTTTATCTCTGTTGATGCTTATACTGTTTGTTTTGTTCTTTGTTTAGTAACGTCGGTTGTGCTAGAAGTCTTTTTTTTTTTGTGAGTGCGTCTCTGAGTGAAGACATTCAGAACTCCTGAATATTTTAACTTTCCTCTGTATCGTCTCTGTGTTTCTCTTTCCTACCGCTGCGAAACTTGGAAGACAGGAAACTTAAACAAAACATATTTAGTTTTCTTGAATACTAACAATAAAAGTCTGAAATTTGCTATTTGGTGGGATACCCAAATATCCCCCACACACACATTATATCTGGCGCTCCGGCGATAGAGAATGTCAGAGACTGTATTCGTTGTATTATTGAATTGTAGTTCATTGTTGTTCAGCACAGTTGGTATAGTGTGACAAAGGTGCGCTCACTCTTGTATGAACTGGTGTCCACTCTCACAAGCACTGATGTCAACTCTCATAAGCACTGATGTCAACTCTCATAAGCACTGATGTCAACTCTCACAAGCACTGTGTTCACTCTCACGTGCACTGTTGTTCACTCTCATTAACACTGAAGCTCCCTCTCACTAACAATGGTGCTCACTCTCACAAGCAACGGAGATCACTCCTACAAGCAATGGTGTTCACTTTCACTGTGCTGAATTATATTAGTTCATCCTCTTTATCCAAGCTCAGTAAACTCTTAGTGAATTTCTAAGACCACACAGTCAGATAAAGAAGTATAAATACACTTGTTTTTGCATGCCAATACCGTAAAGTAGATCAATCTATAGGTCAGTTACTATGGATCAGGAAAGCTAATTCAACAACACTGAGGTCGAGGACTTAAAGAATTGTGTGACAAAATTTAATTTTGCAGTATGATTCAATTACTCGATCATAAATGTTATATAAATATAACTCTGTTGTGAACAAATTATAAAGAAATGAATAATGTGCGGATTAGCTGATTTCTGATTTTAATGGTATTCTGATTCTTTATTATCTGCTGCGTCGAAATTATTTAAGAAAAACCCTCATTTGTAATAGTTATATCAATTTGTTTCCAGCGCAGTAGAGCACTAGTTCGTTGATTAAACTTTATTGGATAAAATTTGTGAAATTGCACTAAATAAATGACAAGTAAATACCCTTTTTACTGAAATAATCAATAACTAAACTTATTAGTTTGATAATTATATTAAAATATATCGGTTTACAAGTTAGAAACATATGAAACTTAACGAACGTGTAATTAGAGCTAAACCCCGTAATGTAACTGCAACTCTTAGATGGGGGAAAATGGTTAATGCCACTGAAATTATTTATTGATTTGGTATCAATGAACTAAAGTCATAACTGACCTGTTAACTGGTGAGGAACACGAATGACCGCAGTCTAATAATGCGAGACTCTTGACCTTCTCTAGATCAGGCAATTATTGTGACTTGATGAACCACTAGAGAGCTTTACGTCTGACGGCGTTCTGGAACTGTTCATATCGTCCAGTGACTCTATTACACTCTATTACACTCTCTCCTCTCGCAGTTCATTCCCTTAATTATTAGTTACACTTGCTTCGGAGCCTTGATGATCTTTAACATCTCACAAACACTCTTAATAGTTGAGAATAATTATTCACACTCATTCTCAGAATAATATACGAAGCGTCGAAGCTTGTATTGTAGCTGTGTTGGGCCTCAGAAGAATATGGCCGGCACGTCTTCCCCCCACGGTAGTCGGTTAATGGGAGGTGGGTGTTACTCAGTTTTAAACTGCCATTTATTGTCCAATAGGTTCTTGAAGTACAGTTAGCAAGCTAACTCTAAATTAAAGTACTATTATGAAATGATACAATAAGATAATATATACGATTCAGAGTTCGCAGAGTAAAATCATATTGTCTGAGAGCTCACACATGCGCTGTATATATATATATATATATATATATATATATATATATATATAATATATATATATATATATATATATATATATATATATATATGTGTGTGTGTGTGTATATATATGAACTAATAGCGTTATGCTATTTCTTTTTCGGATACGGCTAGGCCAAAGTTAGTGAAATACGGCTGGGTCAGTCCGTAGAGTGTGGTAGCTGGAAGGTCCTTCAAACGCACTTGCTATTAGATAATAACAATTAGCGACGCCGCTGTCTAGATTAGCGTTGCTAGGAGTGGTTACAGTAGGACTTTAGGAGGAGCTCTAGCTCTGTGACCCCCAAATATCTCATATGAATGGTTGTTGTGTCCACCTTTTCTCTATAGGGCCAGGCTTTTCCTATTGAAAGAAATTAGGATGTGGCCAAGGGTGAGCTTTGAGAATGTTCATAGGATTTTCAGTCTATCTCTCTGTGTATCCATCTGTCCACTCATCTGTCAAGCTATCGATCTGTATCTGTCTATCTGTCCATCTAACTTCGCTTGTACCCATCTGTCCCTCTATCTATTCATCCATCTATCCATCCATCCATCCATCTATCCATCCATCTATCCATCCATTCATCTATCCATTCATCCATCTGTCTATTCAATTATCTATTCATCTATCCATCCATCCATCTATCTATCCAATTACCTATTCATCTATCTATCCATATGTCCAATGCCTTTATCCGTCAATCAATCCATCCACCTGCTCATCTGTCTATCCATCCATCTCTATATCCAAGTATCCATCGACCAACTCATCTTTCTGTCCGTACATCTATCTATAAATTAACATGCTAATTTTGATATCCATTCATCTGTATATCCATCTATATATCCATCTATATATCCATCTGTATATCCATCTATATATCCATCTGTATATCCATCTATATATCTGTCTATCCAGCCATCTACTCTACTGTCTATTTATATCTCTATCTTTCCATTTATCGATCTATCCATCTATCGACTGTCTGTCTTCTTCTGTGTGTCTTTGTTTTTGTCTCTGCCTATACCTGCTCCTGTCTCTGCCCCTCTCTCTCAGACTGTCTCTTTGTCTGTCTCTTTGAGTCTCGCATAAAATCGTCTCTTTTATGCGTACGTACGTACAGATTACTTAGAATAGGACATTTCTGTTCATTTTGCCAGTGATCAGTGAATAATGGTGCATATTACTATACTATAAGACAAAAAAATTGTTTTTGAGAGTATTTAGTTTCCGATTAAATTACTGAACCTTCCCATTCTAGGTTGCTATGAACTGACCAAAGTCACAGTTTGCTGAGTATCATTCACTCTAAATATTAGTAACTTATTGAGGAGAAACAAAAAGCTAGTTAGAGTGCAATAATGCAATATTAAATTAGAGTAAATATTGCCTTGAATATATCTACATCCCCCCAAAAAATGTACTCAAAATTAGGGGTCCATTGTTCGAGTCTTTTAGAGCCCAGCTGAATGAAATCTAAATCGCAGCTTCTGCCTAACCACTTGGGCTGGACGGTAGAGCGACGGTCTCGCACCATGCAGGTTGGCGTTCAATCCCGCGACCGTCCAAGTGGTTGGGCATCATTCCTTCCCCACTCGTCTCATCCCAAATCCTTTTCCTGACCCCCCCCCCTTCCCCAGTGCTATATAGTCGTAATGGTTTGGCACTTTTCCCTGAGAGTTCCCTCAGTACATTCATTCCACCTTAAAGTGCAACAACCTTGTTTGGTACAGAGGGAGAGCCTCGGGTAGTCGGTCAGTGTTATCGCTACTGGATAACTGTTATCGCTAAGTGGATAAGCAGGTGATTTAAAATATTTTTCTTCCTCTTCAACTGTCTGCGATAGACAGCAGATTGTCATTGAGACAGTTTGGCAGGATAAAATTAGACGGGTACGGGAACCAAATTTATGAGGCCATTAAATAGATGTGAAGAGTGAAAGATTGCATAATTAAGCCGAAAGTTTAGAAAGTTTTGTGAATTTTAGGAAAGATTAAAATGGATAAGACCTCCTTCATATTTAAAGAAAATCGCGAACCAGTAGCCCAGTAAATTATCTTTATCTATAAGAATTTTTACATGCTTGCTTGATTGTTTGCCTGTCTGTTTGAGGTTGCAAGCTAAAGGCTTAGGTAGAGCCTCATTCAACTTTGCAGGGCGAATGGTTTGGGGTACGGAACGGACATAGGATTCTCGGGTTCAGTCCAATTAGTCCTGTTAAGAGTTGGTTGGGCTAAATAACCTCCCCCCATTCCCCCCCCCCCATTCCCCCCCCACTCCCCCCCACCCCCCCCCTCATCCCAACCTCATCCTAATCGGTGTAAGGTGCACTGTGGAGGTGGGGGATAGGTGAGAGTCGGGTAAAAGAGGGGGAGAGAGGAGATTGCGAGAGGGGATGGAGAGGGGGATCTGATGGGGAGAGGTGTGAGAG